>NC_092054.1:41678319-41975395 GCF_003086295.3 Arachis hypogaea | reverse complement strand
TTCAGTATAATATACCAAAATAGTGTGATCACCTCACTCTATCCTTTATTTTAAGTTAAAATGAGCTTTCCCAATACGATTGAAACTCAAGAAAACGAAGGAGACTATAAATCATTATCAAAAGTAAATATATTCACATAGCTTAATACATTGACTTTTAGAACCTCCATTACAATTCCACTCTTAAAAAATAACGACGAGTATTTACTCAACTGTAATAATTTCTATGCTCTGTAGTCCGTCTAACCTTCGCACTTGTAGCTGAAAAGTGGAAATAGTAAGAACTGGAGATTCTTAGTAGATCGGTTAGTAGTTATTCATTTTATAATAGGTAAGCAATACATAAAGTACTCCATTCAATATTAGAACACATACAGCATTTAGCAACCACATCTGAACAACTCCAATTATGCACAACAAGTATGTGCATGTCATCCTTAGGTAAGAGCTCATCTGTCTTTTGACCATGACGTAACTCACAACCTTCTAATTTGGAGTGCATAACTCTGTAAGCAATCTGTCTTAAGATCTCTTGCATGTATAACATACCTGTAGAACTCATTTACATGAGTCTCTAAAATGATGATAACTCTAAAGCAATCTGTCTAAGTGCGACATTCTAGATTGCCAGTATCTTAGAAGCAATCTGTAGATTCACACATACTCTACCTTCAGCAGGTACACAATCATTAGCTCGTTCTAATGCAACAATACTGTACTTATCCTTTGTCGTTCTTCTTTGTTCTTTTACACTGCTCTAGTCTCTTTGGTAGATCTTAATTCAATCTTCTATTCCTGAAATACAGAAATTATCTAACATTCCTGTCTTCAATTTATAGAAAATGATGATCTACAATTGTCTTACATGCTAAGTGATCTTTCTCTATTTTATGTAATCTAAGTAAATATTCAAAACTTGAATATCTTAAATTAATACATCATAACTGAATCTGAGCTTTCTAGATATTTAATTTACCTCAACATATAATTAAAATACTCTATTAGTGAATTACCATACATGCACTTCTAAATACTCTTTTGATCCCATTTCTTGAATAATGCCTACATTACTGTCAGAAATTGATATTACATCTTAATCTAGTAATTCTTTACACATCAATAATTTTAGTTCTTGTAAACTTGACCTAAGCTGCCTATGTCCAAAATCAAGTTCACTTGAGTAAAGCGTTCAAAACTTAATACGCAGCAATTTTAGTCCTTTGTCAAATCTTCAGCCAATCAAAGCATGCATTTGTAATAATAACCTTACGTAGTAATCGATCAGAGATTCCTTAAGGCTATTCCTTGGTGAAATCTTCATCACAATCAATATAAGATGATTTAAATATTTAACATCATAAAATCATAAGACTTATTATTCTTATCAAATTAATAAGCTTATTGGAATCTACCAGTCAATGGCTACATCCTCTCAGTGAAAAGGTCCAAGATGCGCTGTCACGCATGGCTAATAATCATCTGTCGGTTCTCGATCATACTGGAATAGGATTCAGTATCCTTTTGCGTCTGTCACTATGCCAGCAGTCGCGAGTTTGAAGCTCGTCACAGCCATCCCTTCCCAGATCCTACTCGGAATACCACAGACAAGGTTTAGACTTTTGGATCTCAAGAATGGCCGCCAATAATTCTAGCCTATACCACGAAGACTCTGATCGTGAATCAGGAGGCTAAGAGATATGCATTCAAGCTTGTTTGCATATAGAACGGAAGTGTTTGTCAGGCACGTGTTCATAAGTGAGAATGATGATGAGCGTCACATAATCATCACATTCATCATGTTCTTGTGTGCGAATGAATATCTTAGAGAAGAAATAGGCTTGAATTGAATAGAAAAACAGTAGTACTTTGCATTAATTCATGAGGAACAGCAGAGCTCGACACCTTAATCTATAGTGTGTAGAAACTCTACCATTGAAAATACATAAGTGATAAAGGTCCAGGCATGGCCAAATGGCCAGCCTCCAAGTCTAAGGAAAAACGTTCCAAAGATAGATACTTATCATGATAGTAAAAAGTTCTATTTATACTAAACTAGTAGGGTTACAGAAATGGGTAAATGATGCAGAAATTCACTTCCAGGCTCACTTGGTATGTGCTTGGGCTGAGCATTAAAGCTTTCACGTGCAGAGGTCTTTCTTGGAGTTAAATGCCAGTTTGTAACCTGTTTCTGGCGTTTAACTCTGCTTTGCAACCTGTTTCTGGCGTTTAACTCCAGAATAGAGCAGAGAGCTAGCGTTAAATGCCAGTTTGCATCGTCTAAACTCGGGCAAAGTATGGACTATTATATATTTCTGGAAAGCACTGAATGTATACTTTCTAACGCAATTAAGAGCGCGCCATTTGGACTCCTGTAGCTCCAGAAAATCAACTTTGAGTGCAGGGAGGTCAGAATCCAGCAGCATCTACAGTCCTTCTTCAGCCTCTGAATCTGACTTTTGCTCAAGCCCCTCAATTTCAGCTAGAAAATACCTGAAATCACAGAAAAACACACAAACTCATAGTAAAGTCCAGAAATGTGATTTTTATTTAAAAACTAATAAAAATATACTAAAAACTAATCAAATCATACTGAAAACTATGTAAAAACAATGCCAAAAAGTGTATAAATTATCCGCTCATCACAACACCAAACTTAAATTGTTGCTTGTCCCCAAGTAACTGAAAATCAAATAGGATCAAAAGAAGTGAATATACTATAAATTCCAAAATATCAATGAAACTTATCTCCAATCAGATGAGTGGGACTAGTAGCTTTTTGCCTCTTGAATAGTTTTGGCATCTCACTTTATCCATTGAAATTCAGAATGATTGGTATCTATAGGAACTTAGAATTTAGATAGTGTTATTGATTTTCCTAGTTTAGTATGCTGATTCTTGAACACAGCTACTTTATGAGTCTTCGCTGTGGCCCTAAGCACTCTGTTTTCCAGTATTACCACAGGATACATAAATGCCACAGACACATAACTGGGTGAACCTTTTCAGATTGTGACTCAGCTTTGCTAAAGTCCCCAATTAGAGGTTTCCAGGGTTTTTAAGCACACTCTTTTTTTGCTTTGGACCTTGACTTTAACCGCTCAGTCTCAAGTTTTCACTTGACACCTTCATGTCACAAGCACATGGTTAGGGACAGCTTGGTTTAGTCGCTTAGGCCAGGATTTTATTCCTTTAGGCCCTCCTATCCACTTATGCTCAAAGCCTTGGATCCTTTTTATTACCCTTGCCTTTTAGTTTTAAGGGCTATTGGCTTTTTGCTCTTGCCTTTTGGTTTAAAGAGCTTTTGGCTTTTTCTTTTTTCTTCCTTTTTTTTCGCCATTTTTCTTTTCTCTTTTTTTTTTCGCAAACTTTTGTATTCACTGCTTTTTCTTGCTTCAAGAATCAATTTTATGATTTTTCAAATTATCAATAACATTTCTCCTTTTTCATCATTCTTTCAAGAGCTAACATATTTAACATTCATAGACCACAATATCAAAAGACATATGCACTGTTCAAGCATTCATTCAGAAAACAAAAAGTATTGTCACCACATCAAAATAATTAAACTAGTTTCAAGGATGAATTCGAAACCATGTACTTCTTATTCTTTTGTTTTTAGAACATTTTTCATTTAAGAGAGGTGATGGATTCATAGGACATTCATAACTTTAAGGCATAGACACTTAAATACTAATGATCATGTAATAAGACACAAACATAAACATAAAGCATAGTACGAAAAACAGAAAATAAGAACAAGGAGATTAAGGAATGGGTCCACCTTAGTGAGGGTGATGTCTTCCTCTTCTTGAAGAACCAATGGTGCTCTTGAGCTCCTCTATGTCTCTTCCTTGTCTTTGTTGCTCCTCCCTCATAGCTCTTTGATCTTCTCTAATTTCATGGAGGATGATGGAATGCTCTTGGTGTTCCATCCTTAGTTGTCCCATGTTGGAGCTTAATTCTCCTAGGGAAGTGTTGATTTACTCCCAATAGTTTTGTGGAGGGAAGTGCATCCCTTGAGGCATCTCAGGGATTTCATGGTAAGGGATTTCCTCATGCTCTTGTTAAGGTCCATGATCTCTTGTTTGCTCCATCCTCTTCTTAGTGATGGGCTTGTCCTCTTCAATGAGGATGTCTCCCTCTATGTCAATTCCAGCCGAATTACAGAGGTGACAAATGAGGTGAGGAAAGGCTAACCTTGCCAAAGTGGAGGATTTGTCAGCCACCTTGTAGAGTTCTTGAGGTATAATCTCATGAACTTCCACTTCCTCCCCAATCATGATACTATGGATCATGATGGCCCGGTCTATAGTAACTTCAGACCGGTTGCTAGTAGGAATGATTGAGCGTTGAATAAACTCCAACCATCCTCTAGCTACAGGCTTAAGGTCCAGTCTTCTCAATTGAACCGGCTTGCCTCTTGAGTCAACTTTCCGTTGAGCTTCTTCCACACATATGTCCATGAGGACTTGGTCCAACCTTTGATCAAAGTTGACCCTTCTAGTGTAGGGGGCGTGCGTTTTCTTCCATCATTGGCAAGTTGAACGCCAGCCTTACATTTTTCGGACTGAAATATAAGTATTTCCCCCGAACCATGGTAAGCCAATGCTTTGGATTCGGGTTCACACTTTGATCATGGTTCCTAGTGATCCATGTGTTTGCATAGAACTCTTGAACCATTAAGATCCCGACTTGTTGAATGGGGTTGGTGAGAACTTCCCAACCTCTTCTTCGGATCTCCGGATACTCATTCTTTTTGAGCTTGAAAGGAACCTCAGGGATCACTTTCTTCTTGGCCACAACTTCATAGAAGTGGTCTTGATGGACCTTTGAGATGAATCTCTCCATCTCCCATGACTCAGAGGTGGAAGCAATTGCCTTCCCTTTCCTCTTTCTTGAGGTTTCTCTGGCCTTAGGTGCCATTAATGGTTATGGAAAAACAAAAAGCAATGCTTTTACCACACCAAACTTAAAATGTTTGCTCGTCCCCGAGCAAAAGAAGAAAGAAAGAAGGAGAAGAAGAAGAAAAATAGAGGAGAGGGAGAGAGGTGTGTATTCGGCCAAGGGGAAGAAGATAGGGTTGTGTTGTGTGAAAATGAAGAGAGGATGAATGGTTTATATAGGAGTGGGGAGAGGTTTAGGGTTCGGCCATTAGGGTTGGGTTTGGGAGGGAAAAGAGTTTGAATTTTTGAGGTAGGTGGGATTTTTGGGGAAGAGAGGATGGATGTGAGTGGTGAAGAGGTGATGGGAAAGAGTGATTGAGGTGATTGGTGAAGGGTATTTGTGGAAGAGAGTTATGAAAAGGTGTGAAGGGGAGAGAAGAAAATGTGGGGATTCTGTGGGGTCCATAGATCCTGTAGGGTCAAGGACTTAACATCCCTGCTCCAATTAGGCGTGTAAAACGCCCTTAGCATGCATGTCTGGCATTAAACGCCAGCTTGCTGCTTGTTTTTGGCGTTAAACGCCCAAATGTAGCCTGTTTCTGGCGTTTAACGCCACTTCCATGCTCTGTTCTGGCGTTAAACGCCAGCCTTGTGCTTGTTTCTGGCGTTTAACGCCAGCTTGATGCTTCTTACTGGCATTTAAACGCCAGTAAGTTCTTCCTCCAGGGTGAGCTATTTTTAATGCTATTTTTCATTCTATTTTTTGATTTTTCAGTAGTTTTTGTGACTCCACATGATCATCAACCTAAAAAAAATATAAAATAACAATAAAATAAAATAGATATAATTAAATAATATTGGGTTGCCTCCCAACAAGCACTTCTTTAATGTCAATAGCTTGACGGTGAGCTCTCATGGAGCCTCACAGATGTTCAGAGCATTGTTGGAACCTCCCAACACCAAACTTAGAGTTTGAATGTGGGGGTTCAACACCAAACTTAGAGTTTGGTTGTGGCCTCCCAACACCAAACTTAGTGTTTGACTGTAGGGGCTTTGGTTGACTCTGCAGTAAGAGAAGCTTTTCATGCTTACTTTCCATGGTTACAGATGGAGATCCTTGAGTTTTAAACACAAGGTAGTCCTCATTCAGTTGAAGGACCAATTCTCCTCTGTCCACATCAATCACAGCTCTTGCTGTGGCTAGGAAGGGTCTTCCAAGGATGATGGATTCATCCTCATCCTTCCCAGTGTCTAGGATTATGAAATCAGCAGGGATGTAAAGGCCTTCAACCTTTACTAACACGTCCTCTACTTGTTCATAAGCCTGTTTTCTTGAGTTGTCTGCCATTTCTAAAGAGATTCTGGCAGCTTGTACCTCAAAGATCCCAAGTTTCTCCATTACAGAGAGTGGCATTAAGTTTATTCCTGACCCCAGGTCACACAGAGCCTTCTCAAAGGTCATGGTACCTATGTTACAGGGAATTAGGAATTTACCAGGATCCTGTTTCTTTTGAGGTAATTTCTGCCTATCCAATGCATTTAGTTCATTGGTGAGCAAGGGAGGTTCATCTTCCCAAGTCTCATTACCAAATAATTTGGCATTCAGCTTCATGATTGCACCAAGGTACTTAGCAACTTGCTCTTCAGTAATATCTTCATCCTCTTCAGAGGATGAATACTCATCAGAGCTCATGAAGGGTAGAAGGAGGTTCAATGGAATCTCTATGGTCTCTAGATGAGCCTCAGATTCCTTTGGTTCCTTTAAGGGAAACTCCTTATTGGTTACTGAGCGTCCCAGGAGGTCTTCCTCACTAGGATTTATGTCCTCCTCCTCCTCTTTGGGTTCGGCCACACCAAGTAAAGTAATGGCCTTGCACTCTCTTTTTGGATTCTCTTCTGTATTGCTTGGGAGAGTACTAGGAGGAGTTTCAGTGACCCTTTTACTCAGCTGGCCCACTTGTGCCTCCAAATTTTTAATGGAGGACCTTGTTTCATTCATGAAACTTAAAGTGGCCTTAGATAGATCAGAGACTATATTTTCTAAGCTAGATGGATTCTGCTCAGAATTCTCTGTCTGTTGCTGAGTGGATGATAGAAAAGGCTTGCTATTGCTAAACCTATTTCTTCCACCATTATTAAAGCCTTGTTGAGGCTTTTGTTGATCCTTCCATGAGAAATTTGGATGATTTCTCCATGAGGGATTATAGGTGTTTCCATAGGGTTCACCCATGTAATTCACCTCTACTATTGCAGGGTTCTCAGGATCATAAACTTCTTCTTCAGAAGATGCCTCTTGAGTACTGTTGGATGCAGCTTGCAATCCATTTAGACTCTGAGAAATCATATTGACTTGCTGAGTCAATATTTTATTCTGAGCCAATATGGCATTCAGAGTATCAATTTCAAGAACTCCCTTCCTCTGAGGCGTCCCATTACTCACAGGATTCCTTTAAGAAGTGTACATGAACTGGTTATTTGCAACCATGTCAATGAGTTCCTGATCTTCTGCAGGCATTTTCTTTAGGTGAATGGATCCACCTGCAGAATAGTCCAATGACATCTTTGATAATTCAGACAGACCATCATAGAATATATCCAGGATGGTCCATTCTGAAAGCATGTCAGAAGGATACTTTTTAGTCAGTTGCTTGTATCTCTCCCAAGCTTCATAGAGGGATTCACCTTCCTTCTGTTTGAAGGTTTGAACATCCACACTAAGCTTGCTAAGCTTTTGAGGAGGAAAGAACTTGGCTAAGAAAGTCGTGACCAGCTTAACCCAAGAGTTCAGGCTATCTTTAGGTTGAGAGTCCAACCATATTCTAGCTCTGTCTCTTACAGCAAACAGGAAAAGCATAAGCCTGTAGATCTCGGAGTCAACCCCATTGGTCTTAACAGTATCACAGATCTGCAAGAATTCAGTTAAGAACTAAAATGGATCTTCTGATGGAAGTCCATGAAACTTGCAGTTCTGTTGCATCAGAGAAACTAATTGAGGCTTTAGCTCAAAATTGTTTGCTCCAATGGCCTTCGATCTTAGAAAATAGGAATCTCTTCCTACTTCTCTTATTCTGAACGGGAATTAGGGATTGAGATGCTTCTTCCATGTAAATTGGAATTTGGTGCAGTAAAGTCACCAAGCATCTTCCTTGCATTGTTATTATTTTCGGCCATGTCTCCTTCTTTTTCGAAAATTTCTGTCAGATTTTCTCCAGAGAGTTGTGCTTTAGCTTCCCTTAGCATCCTCTTCAGAGTCCTTTCAGGTTCAGGGTCAGCTTCAACAAGAATGTTCTTATCCTTGTTCCTGCTCATATGAAAAAGAAGAAAACAGAAAAGAAAATATGGAATCATCTATGTCACAGTATAGAGATTCCTTTATGTGAGTAGAAGAAGAAAAGAATAGAAGAAGAGAAATTCGAACACCAGGAGGAAGAGAGGATTCGAATTTTTAGATGAAGGGAAGTGTTAGTAAATAAATAAAATAATTAGAAAGAGATGAGGGGGAGAGAATTTCAAAAATTAAATAAATTAAAATAAAAGTATTTTTGTTTTTAATTTGAAACTAAAGTTAAAATTCGAAAACTTAAAAAGAAAAATAAAATTAAATCAAACTAAAATTTAAAACAAATAGTTAATTGAAAAGAAATTTTGAAAAAGAGGAAGGTGATTTTCGAAAATTAGAGAGAGAATTAGTTAGGTAGTTTTGAAAAAGATATGATTGAAATAGTAAACTTTTAAAATCAAACAAAAAGTCAAGTAGTTAATTGAAAAAGATTTAAAAATTAATTTTTGAAAAGATAAGAAGTTAGAAAAGATTTTGAAATTGATTTTGAAAAAGATGTGATTGACATTTAATTTGAAAAAAGATTTGAAAAAGAAATTTAAAAAGATTTGATTTTGAAAATTAAAGTTGATTACTTGACTAACAAGAAACAAAAAGATATGATTTAAAATTTAAAGATTGAACTTTTCTTAATAGGCAAGTAACAAACTTAAAATTTTTAAATCAATCACATTAATTGCTAGCATTAATTTCGAAAATATGAAATAGAAATAAGAAAAAGATTTTGAAAATAAATTTTGAAAATTTTGAAATTATGAAAGAAAAAATGAAAAAGATTTGATTTTTGAAAAAGATTTGAAAAAGATAGGATTTTTAAATTGAAAATTTGATTTGACTCATAAGAAACAACTAGATTTTAAAATTTTTTGAAAAAGTCAACTATAATTTTCGAATTTTATGAGAAGAAAAAGGGAAAGATATATTTTTTGGCTTTTGAATTTTTTTAAGGTTTAATTACTCTGTTGGTCCCTATAGTTTCACCAAATTTTTAATTAGGTCCCTATACTTTTTTTCCTTTCAATTGGGTCCCTACACTACTTTTAATTTTGTAATTACATCCTTTTCATGTTAAAAATGTTAAAATTAACATAATATTTTTACCAAAATACATGCGGTCAAAGATTTAATTAAGTTTTTAATTATAAATACCTTCAATTTGCGAAGAAATGTTCAGTTAACTCTAATATTTTTTACACTAGGAAGGACTTAATTACAAAATTAAAGCAGTGTAGGGACCCAATTGAAAGGAAAAAAAGTATAGGGACCTAATTAAAAATTTGGTGAAAGTATAGGGACCAACAGAGTAATTAAACCTTTTTTTAATGATGAAAGAGAAAAACAATAAAAAGACTCAAAACATGAAAATTATGAATCAAAACACATAATGCATGCAAGAACACTTTGAATGTCAAGATGAACACCAAGAACTTATTTTTTGAAAATTTTTAGAAAAGAAAAACATGCAAGACACCAAACTTAGAAATTTTTAATTTTTAGACACTAAGAATGCAAGAATGCATATGAAAAACAAGAAAAGACACAAAACATGAAAATGCAAAGATCAAACAAGGAAATTCATCAAGAACCACTTGAAGATCATGAAGAACATATGATGAATTTTCGAAAATAAGAAGAAAAATTAAAAAGATGCAATTGACACCAAACTTAAAATTTGACACTAGACTCAAACAAGAAACACAACATATTTTTGGTTTTATGATTTTAATAAATTTTTTTTTCGAAAATTCTTTTGAAAGGGAAATAAGGATTTCAAAATTTTTAATACGAATTCCAGGAATCTTGCAATGTTAGTCTAAAACTCCGGTCCAGGAATCTTGCAATGTTAGTCTGGCAGCATTCTGGGCTTTAAACGCCATAAATGGCAGGCAGACTGGCGTTTAACGCCAGAAAAGGGTGTCTGGTGTCTGGCTGGCGTTAAACGCCAGAAATGGCAGGCAAACTAGCGTTTAACGCCATAAAAGGGTGTCGGGCTGGCGTTAAATGCCAGAAAGGGGCAGCAGACTGGCGTTTAACGCCAGGAAAGGCAGCAGAGCTGGCGTTAAATGCCAGAATTGGCACACAGAGGGCATTTACACGCCAAAATGGTGCAGGGAGCAGAATTCCTTGACACCTTAGGATCTGTGGACCCCACAAGATCCCCACCTACCCCACCTCTTCTTCTCTCCTCTTCACACCTTTTCAAAACACTCTTCCCTAAATACCCTTGACCAATCACATCAATACCTCTTCCCCAAACACCATTCACCTATCAAATCCTACCCTCTTCCCCATATTCTCTTCACCACTCACATCTATCATAAACCCTACCTACCTCACCATTCAAATTCAAACCATTTCCCTCCCAAACCCACCCCTTCATAATCGAATTCCCTCTCTCTCTTACCCTATAAATACCCCTCCTTACAACCTTCAATTTCACACCTCATACACACTTAACCCCCCTTGGCCGAATTTACTACTTCTCTCCATCTCCTCCATTTCTTCTTCCTCTACTCCTTTCTTTCTTCTTTTGCTCAAGGATGAGCAAAAACTTCTAAGTTTGATGTGGAAAAAGCTCTGCTTTTTATTTTTCCATAACCATCAATGGCACTTAAGGCCGGAGAAACCTCTAGAAAGAGGAAAAGAAAGGCAATTACTTCCACCTCCAAGTCATGGGAGATGGAGAGATTCATCTCAAAGGTCCATCAAGACCACTTCTATGAAGTTGTGGCCAAGAAAAAGGTGATCCTCGAGGTCCCTTTCATGCTCAAAAAGAGTGAATATCCGGAGATCCGACGTGAGATTCGAAGAAGAGGTTGGGAAGCTCTCACCAACCCAATCCAACAAGTCGGAATCTTAATGGTTCAAGAGTTCTATGCCAATACATGGATCACTAAGAACCATGATCAAAGTATGAACCCGAACCCAAAGAATTGGCTCACAATGGTTCGGGGGAATTACTTGGATTTCAGTCCGAAAAATGTGAGGTTGGCATTTGGTACACGAAATTGTGATCATCAACAATGGCGCCAAAGGACTTGGAGCTCTTAAACGTGAATCACACTTTGTCACAATTCCGCACAACTAACCAGCAAGTGCACTGGGTCGTCCAAGTAATAAACCTTACGTGAGTAAGGGTCGATCCCACGGAGACTGTCGGCTTGAAGCAAGCTATGGTCACCTTGTAAATCTCTGTCAGGCAAATTTAGATGGTGATGGAAAATTGATAATTAAAAGATGAATAAAACATAAAATAAAGATAGAGGTACTTATGTAATTCTTTGGTTGGAATTTCAGATAAGCGTATGAAGATGCTTTGTTCCTCCTGAACCTCTGCTTTCCTTTTGCCCTCTTCCAATCATTCATACTCCTTTCCATGGCAAGCTTTATGTTGCGCATCACCTTTGTCAATGGCTTCTTCCCGTCCTCTCAGTGAAAACGTTCCAAATGTGCTGTCACTGCACGGCTAATCATCTGTCGGTTCTCGATCATGTCAGAATAGGATCCATTGATCCTTTTGTGTCTGTCACACGCCCCACAATCGCGAGTTTGAAGCTCATCATAGTCATCCCTTCCCAGATCCTACTCAGAATACCACAGACAAGGTTTAAACATTCCGGATCTCAGGAATGGCCACCAATAATTCTAGCCTATACCACGAAGGTTCCAATCTTAGATTAGAAACCCAAGAGATACGCATTTAAGCCATTGCTAGTAGAACAGAGGTGGTTGTCAGGCACATGTTCATAGGTGAGAATGATGATGAGTGTCACGGATCATCACATTCATCAAGTTGAAGAACGAATGAATATCTTGGAGAAGAAATAGACTTGAGTTGAATAGAAAAACAATAGTACTTTGTATTAATTCATGAAGAACAGCAGAGCTCCACACCTTAATCTATGGTGTGTAGAAACTCCACCGTTGAGAATACAAAAGTGATAGTGGTGTAAGCATGGCCGAATGGCCAGCCTCCAAGGTCTAGGGACTAAACGTCCAAAGTCTGTGTTAATACAATAGTAAAAGGTCCTATTCATAGAGAACTAGTAGCCTAGGGTTACAGAAATAAGTAATTAATGCAGAAATCTTCTTCCGGGCCCACTTGGAGTGTGCTTGGGCTGAGCATTAAAGCTTTCATGTGTAGAGACTTTTTTTGGAGTTAAACGCCAGCTTTTGTGCCAGTTTGGGCGTTTAACTCCAGCTTTTGTGCCAGTTTTGGAGTTAAACGCCAGAATTCTTGAGCTGACTTGGAACGCCGGTTTGGGCCATCAAATCTTGGGCAAAGTATGAACTATTATACATTGTTGGAAAGCCCAGGATGTCTACTTTCCAACTCAATTGAGAGCGCGCCAATTGAGCTTCTGTAGCTCCAGAAAATCCACTTCGAGTGCAGGGAGGTCAGAATCCAACAGCATCTGCAGTCCTTTTTCAGCCTCTGAATCAGATTTTTGCTCAGGTCCCTCAATTTCAGCTAGAAATACCTGAAATCACAGAAAAACACACAAACTCATAGTAAAGTCCAGAAGAGTGATTTTTATTTAAAAACTAATAAAAATATAATAAAAACTAATTAAAATATACTAAAAACAATGCCAAAAAGCGTATAAATTATCCGCTGATCTACTGCTTGTATCTTTCCCAAGCTTCATAGAGGGATTCTCCTTCCTTTTGTCTGAAGGTTTGGACTTCCACTCTAAGCTTGCTCAATTTTTGAGGTGGAAAAAACTTTGCCAAGAAGGCATTGACTAGCTTTTCCCAAGAATTCAGGCTTTCTTTAGGTTGTGAATCCAACCATGTCCTAGCTCTGTCTCTAATAGCAAAAGAAAAAAGCATAAGTCTGTAGACTTCAGGGTCAACCCCATTGGTCTTGACAGTGTCACAGATTTGCAAGAATTCAGCTAAGAACTGATGAGGATCTTCCAATGGAAGTCCATGAAACTTGCAATTATGTTGCATTAGAGAAACTAATTAAGGCTTAAGCTCAAAGTTGTTTGCTCCAATGGCAAGGATTGAGATGCTTCTCCCATAGAAGTCGGGAGTAGGTGCAGTAAAGTCACCAAGCACCTTCCTTGCATTATTGGCATTGTTGTTTTTGGCTGCCATGGTTTCTTCTTCCTTGAAGAGCTCTGTTAGGCCCTCTAAAGAGAATTGTTCTTTAGCTTCTCTTAGCTTTCTCTTCAAGTTCCTTTTAGGTTCAGGATCAGCTTGAACAAGTATGCCTTTATCTTTGTTCCTGCTCATATGAAAGAGAAGAGAACAAGAAAGTAGGGAATCCTCTATGTCACAATATAGAGATTCCTTGAGGTGTCAGAGGAAAAGAAGAATAGAAGGAGGAGGTGGATAGAAGAGACTTCGAACATACAAAGAAGGAGGGAGTTCGAATTGTACCTTGAGGAGGAGTGTTAGTCCTTTAAATAGAAGGATGTGAGAAGAGGGGAAGAATTTTCAAAAATTAAAGTAAAAGATTTTGAAATAATTAAAAGAAAATTTTGAAAATTTGATTGATGATTTTCGAAAACTAAGATTGGGAAAGAAATTAAGTGATTGTTGAAAAAGATTTTGAAATTAGAAATCAAAAAGATATGATTGAGAGTTAATTTTGAAAAAGATGTGATTGAGAAGATATGATTGAACATCAAATTAAAAAGAGAAAGTTTTAAAATTAAAGTTGATTACTTGACTAACAAGAAATTAAAAGATATGATTCTTAAAATTTTAAAAATTGATCCTTTCTTAATAGGCAATTAACAACTTGAAAATTTTTGAAGTAAATCTTTAATAGTAACAAGGATTGAAGAGATATGATTTGAAAAAGATTTGATTATGAAGATTTGAAAAAAATTTGAATTAAAAACAAAATCTTCCCTCTAGTGTCATCCTGGCGTTAAACGCCCAAAATCCTACCTTTTTGGGCGTTAAACGCCCAGCCAAGTACCCTGGCTGGCGTTTAAACGCCAGTTTTCCTTCTTCACTGGGCGTTTTGAACGCCCAGCTTTTTCTGTCTGATTCCTCTGCTGAATGTTCTAAATCTTCAATTCTCTGTATTATTGACTTGAAAAGACATAGTTTTGAGAATTTTTTTGAATTTTTCAAAGATGAGAAACAATCAAAATATAATTAATCTTAGGAAACTCAAATCAAACAAACAATGCATGCAGGACACCAAACTTATAGCAACAAATTAAAACCGTTCTGTTTGACTATTTTAAAGAACGGTTTTATGACCGTTACCATGATTTGGCTTTAAGCAACGGTTTTTTATCGTTGTTTAAAGAATTGCACAAAGAAAATGCATTAAAACCGTTGCCGAAATGCTACACTTTAAAACCGTTCCATTAGATGGGCTTAGACAACGGTTTTTACAGTGTTGCTGTTGAAGTTTATTTTTTCATTATGCTATAGTAACCAAATAAAACCGTTCTCTTTGCCTATTTTAAAGAACGGTTTTACAACCATTACAACAATTATTTATGAAACAACTATTTTTTAAATTATTTAAATAATTAGACAAATTAAATAATACTAATAAAAATAATTTCAGATAATTATATAAATTGAAACTATTTTTTTATAAATATTGAATTTATAAAATACTCAAAAATTATTTTTATAAATAAATAATAAATATTATTTAAAAAATAAAAATAAAATAAATTTATTATAAATATTATATATTATTATAAATATATAAAAAATATTATATTTTTAACACATATAGCTAAAATAAATTTATAATAAATATTATATATTTTTATTATAAATATATAATAAATATTAATATAAAAAAATAAAATTAAAATAGTTTTAAAATAAATATTATATATCTATTATGGATTATTAATTTTTTCCTAATTAATAAAGGAATGAAACATAACAGCGCAAAAAGCTAATAAGCTAAGTAGTCACCAAGAAAATAAGGCTAATAAGAAAGCCCTCCTTCTCTTCGAAACCAAAGAGCTTCCTCCCCCTCCACCGTACCGAACCCTAACCCACGCCTCAGAATCGGAGAAGTCATCGCACCACAGCTCTCCATGAAGCCGTAAATGGCACCATCATCGCAAGTCAGCAGGAAGCCCCAAATCGCCACTCACCATCGTCGCACCATCATCGTCACTCCATTCTTCCCGATATCGTCGCTGCCTCCTTCTTCCCAGCGTCGCTGAGTCTCTCCGCGGCGTCGCTGCTTCTCCCCACTCCGAGGCTTCACTGCTTCTCCACGGTGTCCTTGCTTCTCCCTGTTATGTTTCTACGTCGCTATTTCTGCTTTACTGTCTTCGCTGGTTGTGGATTGTGCTTCGTTGCTGCTGGTGCTTCGCTGCTGCTGGTGCTTCGCTGCTGCTGGTGCTTCGCTGCTGCTGCTGCTTCGTTGCTGTTGCTGCTGCTTCGTTGCTGCTGCTGCTTCGCTGCATTGGCCGTGGTTTGTCATCTGTGGTAAGTGGTCTTCATCTTTGATTTCTGTTATATATCAGGGTTTGTTTGGCTGTTGGGTGATTTTGTTGGCTGTGGAAAGTGGTGATGTTTGTGAACATGAGCAAGATGAGTGTTGAATGTCGACTGATTTTCTGTTCTTGTTTGAATTTGGACTGTGTACTTGTGAAATGAACCTGGGGCTTAGGTTAGTCTGTTATTTAAGGTAGCAAAATTTTTATTATCTGCTAGTAGTGTGTTCGGTGGCATTATGGTTCTGTTTCTTTGCTTTCTTTGAGGTGTTCTATGGTGGATGCCCAATTATTTATCTGCTTTGTTTATTTTAGCCTTATTTTATAATGTTATTATTTCAGTGAGTTGTGGACTGCTTTTCATATTGGTTGGTATCATCTGGGATAACAGAGGAATTTCATGCTTATTCCAACTATTTGACTTAGAGATCAGCATAAATTCTGCTCTTCTTCCTACATGCCTCAATTAATCAGGAGAAATATTTGTTATTTTAAATATTTGATGGAATAGATATTTATTTTTCATTTGAATTAGTTTAATGAGAATAAAATTTATCATTTTATTCTTTGAACTACCCTGATAATTGCTTGCTAGTTGCTACTTGCTATCCATAAGTGTACTACCATGTAAACCAGTTGCCACTCCTGTAAAAAAAGTTACAAAACTCCTTTCTCTTTTATTTTGGTCATGGGTTCTGTTCTGAAACTTCATCAGAACTAAATTTTATATAAAAGACCTTCAATTGACAAACTTAAATATACTTTATTAAAAGTCCTTTAGTTTAAAAGTGGGCCAAATTATATTAACAAAATAATTTTTTAGACCTCAATTATAGAAGGCATTTGAGAAGAGTTTCAATTGAAATACTTTTTGGTACAGTGCTATTCTAATTTTGATTTGGCAATTTGTTATCTCAAAATGCTGTTCTCATTTAAAGAAAAGTTATCCATTATTTGGTCTTTGTCAGTTTACACTTAGTTAGAACAGTTTATTTAAAGTTTCAAAAAATGCATTTATATATCATTCATTGCATCTCTGAGTAATTTATTTATATACTTCGTTCACTTTGAATGGTTTGTTGTTTATTTTGAGAAATCAATTTATTTCAGGCATGAAAGTGATTGTTACGTTAGTATTACAGTTATGGTTATGAATTGCTTATATTTTTATTCTTTGTTGCTGTTGTAGTTTGTCTCTTTAAAATCAAAAAAAGGGTTGTCATCTGTGGGTTGTCTCTTTGCTGCTACTGCTTCACTGCATCGGCCGTTTGTGGGTTGTCATTTGTGGTAAGTGTTCTTCTCTGAGTTTCTGTTGCTTAGTTAGGGCTTTGGCTGTTGGGTATTTTTGTTGGATTTAAGAAGAAGAAAGGAAAGTGGTGATGTTTGTGCATTGTTCAAAAACTGTTTTGAGGCTTTATTTAGCTAATAAGATATAAAGGGAAACTTGTATTTGGCCGTTTCTGCATTGTTCAAATTCAAAAACTGTTTGTGCATTGTTCATTAATTTGAGTTCTGGTTAGCAAAACTCATCATTGTACTAATTGTTTTAGATTTTTTCTTGGGGATAGAGTGTAGTAGAAGAAACATATGATGATGCTGTCTATTTGAAGATGAACACGTTTTGTTAGTGCATTGTGTTCTGGATTTCTGTGTTGCTAAACTTGATAATTCTATTGTTTGATTTTTTAGTTATATATCACTTTTGAAAATAAGATTTCTAAAAATTGGTTTTAAAAGTGAGTTTTTTGTTAAAAAATCTGGTTATGAATTACTTATATTTTTATTCTTTGTTGTTTTTTTTGTTTGTCTCTTTAAAACCAGAAACAGAGAATCAAATAGCGCGTCTCTCTGTAGCTGCGACTACCTTAGATATTGAGCTACACTACAGGTAAATCATTTAATATATTATCTTTTTAAATTTGTTTGAACATTTAATTGTTAAGAATATTTACTGATTAATTGATGGATTAAGCTTCTTTGCATAGTTTGTTAGATACAAATTGTTAGTCTCATGATTGGTTGAGATGTTCTCTTTTGAATATGTGTGGTTGACTTCTAGAAATTCTTTAGATGCAATAAGCTCTTGAATGAAAAAATCACTTATAATTAGTCTAAAATATATGTCCATGTCTTTTATTTTAGTTGACAAAGTAATGGACAAAGGGTGGACTAGTTTACCAAGACATACTGAGGGTTACCAACATGGTGTTAATTCATTTTTGGATTTTGCCTTTTCTAAAGGTAGACCACAAGGACAAGAAATTCTTTGTCCTTGTTCTATATGTAATAACTTTAGTTGGGGGCGAAGGGATGAAGTTTATGATCATTTAATAAGTAAGGGATTTCAAAAAGGTTACACTGTGTGGGTTCATCACGGCGAAAGGATAAGTCGCATGGATAGTGAAACCGATGAGAGTGAAGTCCATGAAGGACTTGTCGACGACATTCATGGGCTGCTAAACGAGACGTTTCGGCATGTGCTTGAAGGAGATAAAGATGGTGATGGGCCAAACGAAGATGCAAAAAAGTTTTATAACTTGCTTGAAGAAGGAAAACAAGAGTTATATCCTGGCTGTAAAAAATTTTTGACATTATCATTCGTTATCCGATTGTATTTGTTGAAGACTCTTAATGGTTGGAGCAACGCATCCGTTACTGCTCTTCTTGAGTTACTGAAAGAAGCGATTCCTCATTTGAATATTCCTGATTCTTTCAATAAAATCAAGGCCATGGTAAAAGATTTAGGACTTGGTTATAATAAAATTCATGCTTGTCCCAACGATTGTGTTCTGTTCCGGGATACATATGAAGATGAAGAATTTTGTCCTATTTGTGGAGCTTCCAGGTACATAGAAAATGTTGAGATAGATATAGAAGTTGATAAGTTGAAGAAAAAACCTGTGCCTGCAAAGGTCTTGAGACATTTTCCCTTGATTCCAAGGCTTAAGAAGCTGTTCCTGTGTTCAAAAACAGCTGAATCACTAAGGTGGCACGATGAACATCGTTCAAAGGATGGAAAGTTAAGACACCCAGCTGATGGCCAATCATGGAAAGACTTTGACAGGCTTCATCCTGATTTTGCTGAAGAATCTCGTAACATAAGATTAGGGCTAGCTAGCGATGGATTTAATCCATTTAGAACCATGAGCATCTCCCATAGTACATGGCCGGTAGTTTTGGTCGCATACAATCTTCCTCCATGGTGTTGCATGAAACCAGAGTATGTCATGATGTCCTTGCTCATCCCTGGACCATGTTCGCCTGGAAAAAGCATTGATGTGTATCTTCAGCCATTAATTGAAGAGTTGAAGGTTTTATGGGAAGTTGGAGTGAAAACATATGATGCTTCAAAGAATAAAACTTTTCAACTACATGCAGCACTTTTATGGACCATAAGTGACTTTCCAGCTTATGCTATGTTATCCGGTTGGAGCACAAAGGGAAAGTTAGCATGTCCCTGCTGTAATTATGACACCTCCTCTTGTTATTTAAAACATAGCCGGAAGATGTGCTACATGGATAACCGTAAATTTTTGGGTATGGATCATCCATATAGGATGGATAAAAGATCTTTCAATGGCAATGTTGAATTGAGGTCTTCACCAGCTTTATTAGATGGGGAACAAATTTTTGAAGATTTGAAAGATTTTGACAATGTATTTGGGAAGAAGCAAAAAAATAAAATTGATGGTCCATGGAAGAAAAGGTCCATTTTCTTTGAGTTGCCATATTTGAAACAAAATACATTGCGTCATTGTCTTGATGTTATGCACATCGAGAAAAATGTATGTGATAACATAATTGGAACTTTATTAGACATTCCAGGAAAGTCCAAAGATCATGCAAATGCTCGTTACGATCTCAAAGATATGGGCATAAGAAAAATCCTTCAACCACAGGAGATAGATGGTGGCAAGAAAGCAAAAATTGCTAAGGCTTGTTTTAACCTTACTAATCAAGAAAAAACTATTTTTTGTGATATTTTGAACTTAGTAAAATTGCCATCTGGTAGTGCCTCTAATATTTCTCGGTGTGTTCATGTTGCTGAGAAAAAGATATCAGGCTACAAAAGTCATGATGCTCATTTTATGTTGCATTATATGTTGCAAGTAGCTATAAAATGCACAATGCAGAATCAAGTAGTTGGCCCTTTAATTTATCTAGGTTCATTCTTTCGTTCCTTGTGCCAAAAAGTTGTTGAAAATGATACAATAGATCATCTGGAAGTAGATATTAGAGAGATTTTGTGCCAATTGAAAAGAATATTTCCTCCTAGTTTCTTTGATATAATGGTCCATTTACCTATTCATCTGGTAAACGAGTTGAGGTTGGGTGGCCCAGTTCAATTTAGGTGGATGTACCCCATCGAGAGATATCTGTGTAGGTTAAAGTCCTACGTTCGCAATAAGAGCCACCCCGAAGGTTCAATTGCTGAAGGATATTTAGCCGAGGAATGCTTGACATTTTGCTCAAGGTATTTAAGTCCTGATGTGGATACAAGGCTGAGTAGGAGGACACAAAATTATGATAATTGCAGTGAAGCTGACGTATGTCATGATAGCTATTTTGCATGCTTGGGGCGACCAATTGGTGGAAAGAGGAAAGGGCAACCTTTTTCTCTAGATACCAACTCAAAAATACAAGCTCATCGGTACATCTTATTTAATTGTGATAAAGTTAAAGACTACATTAGGTATTTTTTTATATATTTTTCAATTACCAATTCTCTATTAGAAAATTTAACTTACTCGCTCTTTGCTTACTTTAGAGAGTATGAGGAACATGTCAACAATCAAACTAAAGGTAGAAAATGGAAGAAGGCAATAACTCTAAGCCATGATTTTAGTGAATGGTTCAAAGAGCGTGCTTCTTATGAAGATGTTCCGAAACAACTTAAAGATTTGTCTAGAGGCCCAAACACAGTTGCAAAACGATTTTCTAGTTATGTAATCAATGGCTACAAATTTCAAACTAGAGAACATGATGCAAGCCACACAACTCAAAACAGTGGTGTGACTTTGGTGTGCGAAACACCAAGCTTTGCTAGTGCTAAGGACAACAATCCAATGACAAAAGCCGTAACATATTTTGGTGTAATAAATGACATAATTGAGTTAGACTATTATGCATGTTTCAAATTTGTTCTCTTCAATTGTGATTGGTTTGAAGTTGAGGAAGAGAATTTTGGTCTAACTTCAGTTCATTTTAATAAAAGATGTTCTCGGGATGATCCTTTTGTATTAGCTTCACAAGTCCACCAATGTTTTTATATTCAAGACCCTTTTAACAAAGACAAGCATTATGTCATGGACACAGTGCCAAGGGATTTATTCAATATGTATGATGGGTATGATGTTGAAGCCGAAGAGTCTAATCAGAAGGACCCCTTTGATCAAGCAAATAATTTGTTTGTGCCAAAGGATAATTGTGAAGTTCAATGGACTAGAGAAGACATGCCAAATACAATCATTGAGAAACCTTCACTTGTTCTACAACAAGCTGAATATGATGATGATTCTGATCTTTAAAGAGATTTTTCTTCTCAACATAGAATAATTTTTTTTACTTTTATTTTTGGTGTAATTGTTTATGAACAGGTGCATTTCTTATAGATTATTGGTTCTTTTAATATGTGATTTGGTTTTTTACTATTATGTTAATAGATTCTTTAAGATGTATACTAATCTCATTATTTTATTTCCTTTTTCAGAAAATGTTCAAAAAATTCATTGAAAATGAGATAGATTCAAAGTCAAGTGCTGAATTGCGTGCAAAGTTCTTCAAGAATATGGAAGTTAAGCGAGAAAAGATGTCTTCTGGGCAGCAGCAACATCAACCACCACCACCACTTAAGAGGATAAAAACCCTTAGTGATAGGGAAAGGGAGCAGAAGTTAAGAAAAAATAGTGTCCAAGCAAATGATAAGCAGAATTTTATAGAAAAGCCAAAAGTTGCAAAAGAAAAAGGACAGAATTTGAAGAAAAGTAAAGTACAGATGGAAGCAAGTATGACTCACTCACAAGGATCAACAAGTAGACAAGAAAAAGAACTTCCTTCTAAATCTACTGCTGTGGCTCACAAGAATACTAAAGAAGTAGATTCTAGAATGACTCAATATTTGAAGAGAAAAGAGACCACAATTGAAGATGATATTGAAGAGTGTGGCAGCTTGCAAGAAAGGCCAACTAAGAAGGGAAAAACACGTCAATTTGCTTCAATGCCGATTGATACTTTTCTTCAACTTAACAATGAACCTGATGGTGAAGAGCAATTGGATGAGAATGAAGGAGATATTATAGAGGAGCAGGACAAGGATTATATTAATCCAACTGAGGCTGAGAACATAGACAATACTTTGAAAGGTAAATTTTTTGCAGGTTCTCAATTTTTTTTCCTATTAGCTTTTTCTTAGTTTAATTAGTTTGTTCAGTTTTTGTTAAATTAGTCAGTTTAGTTATGCATGCTTAGTGGATTATAGGTGGTTAGGAAGTTTTATCTGAATTGTAGTAGATATAGGTGGTTAGGAAGTTTTATATGGGTTGTTGTTGCTGTTTTAGTGAGTTTATATGGGTTGATTTTGCTGTTTAGTGCTGCTTTATCCTTGTTAATGGCTGATTCCATGCCTTGTTTTGATAGAGCAATGATGCTGATGGCCTTATTCTGAGCTCTTTTATAAGTGCTGATTTGGTTTTAGTGAGTTTATATGGGTTGATTTTGCTGTTTAGTGCTGCTTTATCCTTGTTAATGGCTGATTCCATGCCTTGTTTTGATAGAGCAATGATGCTGATGGCCTTATTCTGAGCTCTTTTATAAGTGCTGATTTGGTTTTAGTGAGTTTATATGGGTTAATTTTGCTGTTTAGTGCTGCTTTATCCTTGTTAATGGCTGATTTCATGCCTTGTTTTGATAGAGCAATGATGCTGATGGCCTTATTCTGAGCTCTTTTATAAGTGTTGATTTGGTTTTTGTGAGTTTATATGGGTTGATTTTGCTGTTTAGTGCTGCTTTATCCTTGTTAATGGCTGATTCCATGCCTTGTTTTGATAGAGCAATGATGCTGATGGCCTTATTCTGAGCTCTTTTATAAGTGCTGATTTGGTTTTAGTGAGTTTGTATGGGTTGACTTTGCTATTTAGTGCTGCTTTATCCTTGTTAATGGCTGATTTCATGCCTTGTTTTAATTGACCAATGATGCTGATGGCCTTATTCTGAGCTCTTTGTATAGAGACAATAGTGAAGAAAACACGAGGTCCTACACAATGCTTGAAGATTCATGCAAGACAGTTGGAAGATAGAGAAGAAATTACTCTAGATATTGAAGGGGAGGCAATTGGTCCTACTGATGAAGTTGTAAATAACTTGAGCAAATTTTTGGGCACAGTAGCAAGGAATTCAGATTTTTGTCCATTAATTTACACAAATTGGAAGGGGATTAAAGATAAAGAAGCCATTTGGGAGTATGTTCAAGTGAGAATATTATTATTGTCTCTTTTAGAAACTATTTGGAAATGTACACATGTATTTTATTCTTACTAGCAAATAATATTTGTGTTTTATAGGCTAAGTTCATTATTCCAACTGAAGGAAAGAGGATAGTCCTTGCTCGTATCAATGACAATTGGAGACAGTATAAGACCACAATCAAGCAAAATCATTTTCTGCCATACAAAAGTGTTAACGAAATGCTGAAAAATCGTCCTAAAAGCATACCTGAGAGTCATTTTCGCAAGTTGATTGCTTATTGGAGAACTGAGAAAGTTAAGGTTAAGACATGTGCAACTTATTGTAGTCTGTTTATGCAATTATGAGTTATATACATTTATGAGTGAAATATGATAATTTTTTTATAATACTTGTCTCTTGCTATGTAGAAAATGTCTGCGCATAATAAGAAAAATAGGGCACAACAGAAATTTAGCCATCGAAAGGGACCAATAAATTTTGCAAGAATACGTGCAAGATTGGTACAATTTTTTATTCTTTGTGCATTTGTATGTGTATGTGGGGTGCAAGACTACGTGCATTTTTAACTCTATATAAATGCTTGTTGAACTGGACTTATAGGCTGCTTCTAAGGAAAATAATGAACCACCTACTCAAGCAGAAAAGTTTGTTGAGACTCGCCAAAGCACAAAGGGAAAATCATTGGATGAAGACACTTTGGATGTTATTGTAAGTATTGGGAGTTAATTTGATTAAACTAGGTTATGGATTTCTTGTGTCTTGGTAATTTGTCCATCATTTGTGGTTATCTTTATTTGATTTGATGTTGTCAAATGATATATGTTTTGAGTCCAAGTGTGTAGTTACTCTTTTTTGTTATTATTATTTTTCTTCACATTAATATAGGCACATCTGCAAGCTGAGAATAAAAAGTCTAAAGAATCAGCAATTAGAGCTTTTCAATCCATATTTGGAAAAGAGAAGGCAGGGAGAGTGCGATGTCACGGAAGAGTTACCACACCAACTTTGTTGAAGAAAAATGAAGAAATTGCCACCTTTAAGTAGCAACATGCAGCTGAGAAAGCATCATTAGAGGGTAAAGTTGATGTGATGCAAAAAGAAGTAGATGAACTAAAATCGCTTGTTAAGATGATGTTGCAACAAAAGAGTTCAGGAGTGGACCTTGAGATGTTAGCTGCTCGACTAGGAAGCACTTTAGGCAATCCGAACAATGATGCGCATGAGGAGGTATTATTTATTGTTAAAGTTTCTATATTGTTATCATATCTTAAATAATGGTTGATTATGTTGATGTTGATTCAATTGTTTTGTGTATCTTAATAGAAGAATGTTAAGATATATATGTTTCTCCTCTCTCTCTCAAACATTTTTAGTAGACATTATTAATATTAAAGATGTGTAGTTTTATATTTGATTTTTTTTCTTTTTTTACAGGAAAACTATGTTGAAGGGGAAATCGAACTTGATTAAGGTCAAATTTTAAGAGCAAGTGTTACAGAGTAAAAGTCATGAACTTGTCGATCGGACATGATGATAAATCTATTTGCTACTTAGCTATTTCAACTCTTCTTTGTTATATGTTTTGCAACATTAGATGATATAGCTCGAGGTTGTCATGATAATATTGTGGTATTTTGAATGTGATTGCAAATCTTACAATAATCTTTGTAAGTCAAATTTGATGAAAAATGTTCAATTATTTCTCTTTAGTGACTTTATTCAAATAGTTTAGATTATTTATTGACTCTAAATAATTAAAAAAATAAAATTAATTTTATTCATGAGAAAACTACTATTGTAAATAAAGAATTATACATTACAACAAAAAACCGTTGTCAAAAGTTACAAAGGACAACGGTATTAAAATCGTTGCCAAAAAATAACACCAACGGTAACACTTTCATACCGTTGCCAAAATAACTAATGGTAATGCTTTTAAACCGTTGTCTTAGATGACTATAAAATGGCAATGATTTTAAAACCGTTGCCAAAAAAACACTGATGGTAACGGTTTTAAACCGTTGTGTTAGACAACTATAAAGGGGCAACAGTACAAAAACCGTTACCAAAAAATGACACCAACGGTAATGCTTTAAAACCGTTGCTGTTGTGGATAACAAAACTACAACAGTTTAAAACCGTTGCCAATCCAGGTACGGATTTAAACCGTTGTATCATGAAAAAGAACGGTCTAAAACCGTTGCTTCTCGAGTAACGGTTTGAAACCGTTGTTTAAAATTTGTGTTCAAAACCGTTGCCTATACCAGTAATAGGATCCATTGATCCTTTTGCGTCTATCACACGCCCCACAATCGCGAGTTTGAAGCTCGTCACAGTCATCCCTTCCCAGATCCTACTCAGAATACCACAGACAAGGTTTAAACGTTCCGGATCTCAGGAATGGCCACCAATAATTCTAGCCTATACCACGAAGGTTCCAATCTTAGATTAGAAACCCAAGAGATACGCATTTAAGCCATTGCTAGTAGAATAGAGGTGGTTGTCAGGCACATGTTCATAGGTGAGAATGATGATGAGTGTCACGGATCATCACATTCATCAAGTTGAAGAACGAATGAATATCTTGGAGAAGAAATAGACTTGAGTTGAATAGAAAAATAATAGTACTTTGTATTAATTCATGAAGAACAGCAAAGCTCCACACCTTAATCTATGGTGTGTAGAAACTCCACCATTGAGAATACAAAAGTGATAGTGGTGTAAGCATGGCCGAATGGCCAGCCTCCAAGGTCTAGGGACTAAACGTCCAAAGATCTGTGTCAATACAATAGTAAAAGGTCCTATTTATAGAGAACTAGTAGCCTAGGGTTACAGAAATAAGTAATTAATGCAGAAATCTTCTTCCGGGCCCACTTGGTGTGTGCTTGGGCTGAGCATTGAAGCTTTCATGTGTAGAGACTTTTCTTGGAGTTAAACGCCAGCTTTTGTGCCAGTTTGGGCGTTTAACTCCAGCTTTTGTGCCAGTTTTGGAGTTAAACGCCAGAATTCTTAAGCTGACTTGGAACACTAGTTTAGGCCATCAAATCTTGGGCAAAGTATAGACTATTATACATTGCTGGAAAGCCCAGGATGTCTACTTTCCAAGGCAATTAAGAGCGCGCCAATTGGGTTTATGTAGCTCCAGAAAATCTACTTCGAGTGCAGGGAGGTCAGAATCCAACAGCATCTACAGTCCTTTTTCAGCCTCTGAATTAGATTTTTGCTCAGGTCCCTCAATTTCAGCCAGAAAATACCTGAAATCATAGAAAAACACAAAAAATCATAGTAAAGTCCAGAAGAGTAATTTTTATTTAAAAACTAATAAAAATTAATTAAAATATACTAAAAACATAATAAAAACAATGCCAAAAAGCGTATAAATTATCCGCTCATCAGCATTTAACTTGCCAATGATGAGAGGAGATCCTCATCCTTTCACTAGAAGAGTCAACTTTGATCAAAGGTTGGACCAAGTCCTCATGGACATCTGTATAGAAGAAGCTCAATGGAAGAGAGATTCAAGAGGCAAGCCGGTTCAATTAAGAAGGCTTGACCTCAAACCCGTGGCTAGGGAATGGTTGGAGTTCATCCAACACTATATCATTCCTACTAGCAACCGGTCTGAAGTCACAATAGACCGGGCTATCATGATTCATAGTATCATGAATGGAGAAGAAGTAGAAGTTCATGAAATCATACCTCTAGAACTCTACAAGGTGGCAGACAAACCCTCCACTTTGGCATGGTTAGCCTTCCCTCATCTCATCTGTAACCTATGCAATTCAGTTGGAATTGTCATAGAGGAAGACATCCTTATTGATGAGGACAAGCCCATCACTAAGAAGAGGATAGAGCAAACAAGAGATCCCACTCATGGACCTCAACAAGAACATGAGGAAATTCCTCATCAAGAAATCCCTGAGATGCCTCAAGGGATGCATTTTCCTCCACAAAACTATTGGGAGCAAATCAACACCTTCTTAGGAGAATTGAGTTCTAACATGGGGCAACTAAGGATAGAGCACCAAGAGCACTCCATTATCCTCAATGAAATCAGAGAGGACCAAAAGGCCTTGAGGGAGGAGCAACAAAGGAAAGGAAGAGACATAGAGGAGCTCAAGCACTCCATAAGATCTTCAAGAGGAAGAACTAGCCACCATCACTAAGGTGGACCCGTTCTTTAATTTTCTTGTTCTTATTTTTCTGTTTTTTGAATTCTATGCTTTATGTTTTGTCTATGTTTGTGCCTTTATTACATGATTATTAGTGTCTAGTGTCTATGTCTTAAAGCTATGAATGTTCTATGAATCATTCACCTTTCTTAACTGAAAAATGTTTTTATTTGCAAAATAACAAGAAGTGCATGATTTTCAAATTCTATCTTGAAAATAGTTTAATTATTTTGATGTGGTGGCAATACTTTTTGTTTTCTGAATGAATGCCTGAACAATGCATGTTTTTGAATTTGTTGTTTATGAATGTTAAAATTGTTGGCTCTTGAAAGAATAATAAAAAAAAAGAGAAATGTTATTGATAATATAAAAAATCATAAAATTGATTCTTGAAGCAAGAAAAAGCAGTGAAAAGCAAAAGCTTATGAAAAAAATAGCAAAAAAAAAAAATAAATAAAGAAAAAAGAAAGAAAAAGAAAAAGCAAGCAGAAAAAGCCAATAACCCTTTAAACTAAAAGGCAAGGGTAAAAAGGATCCAAGGCTTTGAGCATTAATGGATAGGAGGGCCCAAAGGAATAAAATCCTGGCCTAAGCGGCTAAACCAAGCTGTCCCTAACCATGGACTTGTGGCGTGAAGGTGTCAAGTGAAAAGCTTGAGACTGAGCGGTTAAAGTCGTGGTCCAAAGCAAAAAGAGTGTGCTTAAGAGCTCTGGGCACCTCTAACTGGGGACTCTAGCAAAGCTGAGTCACAATCTGAAAAGGTTCACACAGTTATGTGTCTGTGGCATTTATGTATCCGGTGGTAATACTGGAAAACAAAATGCTTAGGGTCACTGCCAAGACTCATAAAGTAGCTGTGTTCAAGAATCAACATACTGTACTAAGAGAATCAATAACACTATCTGAATTCTAAGTTCCTATGGATGCTAATCATTCTGAACTTCAAAGGATAAAGTGAGATGCCAAAACTGTTCAGAAGCAAAAAGACTACTAGCCCCGCTCATCTAATTGGAACTAAGTTCACTGTTAAGTTTGGAATTTATTATATTTTCTCTTCTTTTTATCCAATTTTGTTTTTAGTTGCTTGGGGACAAGCAACAATTTAAGTTTGGTGTTGTGATGAGTGGATAATTTATACCCTTTTTGGCATTGTTTTTACATTGTTTTTAGTATGTTTTAGTTACCTTTTATTATATTTTTATTAGTTTTTATGCAAAAATCACATTTCTGGACTTTACCATGAGTTTGTGTTTTTTTCTGTGATTTCAGGTATTTTCTGGCTGAAATTGAGGGACCTGAGCAAAAATCTGATTCAGAGGCTGAAAAAGGACTACAGATGTTGTTGGATTCTGACCCTCCTGCACTCAAAGTAGATTTCCTGGAGCTATAGAAGCCCAATTGGCGCGCTCTCAATTGCGTTGGAAAGTACACATCTTGGGATTTCCAGCAATATATAATAGTCCATACTTTGCCCGAGATTTGATGGCCCAAACTGGCATTCAAACGTCCACCTGAGACCCTTTTCTGGAGTAAAATGCCAGAATTGGCACAAGAACTGGAGTTAAACGCCCAAACTGGCACCCAAGCTAGCGTTTAAATCCAAGAGTGGCCTATGCACATGAAAGCTTCAATGCTCAGCCCAAGCACACACCAAGTGGGTCCCGGAAGTGAATTTCTGCACTATCTGCACTTAGTTACTCATTTTCTATAAACCTAAGTTACTAGTTTAGTATAAATAGCACTTTTTACTAGTGTATTCAAAATCTTTAACAGACTTTATCATCTTGGAACACGTTTGGAGGCTGGCCTCATGGCCATACCCAGACCTCCTTCTCTTATGTATTTTCAAAGGTGGAGTTTCTACACCTCATAGATTAAGGTGTGGAGCTCTGCTGTTCTTCATGAATTAATGTAAGTACTATTGTTTATCTTTCAATTCACGCCTACTTCTTCTCCAAGATATACTCTTGAACTTAATTCAGTTAAGTCAGAATGAATGGGTGACCCGTGACAATCACCCAATCTTCGTTACTCGCTTAGCTAAGATCCGCATGCCTGACAACCACAAAGCGGTCTACATGATGTTCAACATAGTCATTGGAAGACAGCCGGAGTATATTCTCTTGGATCTCTAATACACGGATCAAGTTCGTGAGATTAGGATCTTCGTGGTATAGGCTAGAACCAATTGGCAGCCATTCTTGAGATCCGAAAAGTTTAAACCTTGTCTGTGGTATTCCGAGTAGGATCTGGAAAAGGATGACTGTGACGAGCTTCAAACATGTGAATGTTGGGTGCAGTGACAGTGTGGAAAAGGACAAGGGTCCTATTCCAACACTCGCGGGAACTGACAAATGATTAGCCATGCTGTAGCTGTACTTGGTATTTTTCATCCGAGACGAGAAATCCGACAGTTGATTAGCCGTGCAGAGATCGTACCTGGTATTTTTCATCCGAGAGGATCATACAGCTTGCCATGGAAGGGAGCACGCTTGGTTGGAAGAAGAAAATAGGAAAGCAGAAGTTCAGAGGCAACAAAGCATCTCCAAACGCTTATCTGAAATTCCCACCAATGAATTACATAAGTATCTTTATCTTATTTTATGTTTTATTTATCTTTTAATTATCAAAACCTCATAATCATTTGAATCCGCTTGACTGAGATTCACAAGATGGCCATAGCTTGCTTCAAGCCGACAATCTCTGTGGGATCGACCCTTACTCACGTAGGGTATTACTTGGATGACCCAGTATACTTGCTGGTTAGTTGTGCGGAGTTGTGAAAAGTGTGAATCACAATTTCGTGCACCAGTTGACATAATGAATAAATGACAATAAGGAAGAGTGAATGTGATTTATGTGTGAGTGAGTGGTGGAGAGTGAGTGATGAGTATGTGGAGACGAGTGTAACGTATGTTTTATTGAGGCTTTAACAAGTGGGAGAAACGTGTTCTAATGTGAAGGAGATGGGTGTTAGAAGTGCTCAGTGTGTTAATGAATGGATTTTTGACGGTTTAGAATTCACAAATGAATTCTCATTGCAAGTATAGTTTCTAAACCAACATTAATCCTTTCATACAGAAATTTGTTTGTCACTAAAATAAACCCCTAAAATTATAAACCGAAGTTTTAAACCTCGGGTCATTCTCCCTAGGAATTGCGATAAAGTGTCTTGTTATTGGTTATGAGATATTTTGGGGTTTTTGGGATAAGAAACAAGAAATATAAATGGCAAAGGAAATAAACTAACAACTATGAAAACTCTTGGCAAGGTTATGAGAATTGGAAGTCCTATCCTCATTATCCTCCTCAATTGTGATGAAAATTGTCCATTGCTACCACTTAGTTAACCTCTAACCATGGAGGAAAGTCAAGTGGATGAATTAACTTGATTCCACAAGTCCTAGCCAACTCCCAAGGGAAAGGCTAGCTTTAGTGGTATCCAAATCAATTAGCAACTTCTAATTATCAATCAACAAAGGCATTAGATAATTCAAGAGTCACTAATTACTCTACCTAGGCCAAGAGGAATAAAATCTATACTAAAATCCAACCATGCATTTCATCAGACACTTGGAAGGCACAAAAGAAAAGCATAGTAAATTGACAACTAGAATGAAATCTAACAACAAGTATTGCAAAGAATTAACAACTACAACAAAAAAAAACACAATTATTATGGATTACCTCTAATTGAATTGAAAGAGAATAGAAGGAACAAGAGTAGATCTACAACAAAGTATAGGAACAACATAAAGGAAATTACAACAAAAGAATAGAAGAATGATGATTGTAACAACAAAGAATTGAGAAGAAGAAGTAGAAGAAAGCATGAATTAAACCATAGATCTAAGAACTAAACCTAATCCTAATCCTAATCCTATAGAAAAGTGAGAGCTTCTCTCTCTAAAACTAACTAAAACTAATCCTAATGTGTGTAAATGAGCTAAAGATGTTAATCCCCTTCAATCCTTGGTCCTTTAAAGCACTTTGGCGCCAAAGTTGGTTGAAAACTGGGCCCCACACCTTCTCAAAATTTGCTGGGCACGTTTTCTATTTAAAAATCACGTACGGCCATCGACGCGTACACGTACAGCACGTGTGCGCGTCTCTTGAGTTTTCGTGATCCACGCGTGCGCGTCTAGTGCGCGTGCGCATGGATGGGTGCGACCAAATTTTTGGCTTTTTTCCATGTGTTCTCCACTTTGCATGCTTTCCTCTTCACTCCTTTGATCCATTCCTAGCCTTTTCAACCTAAAATCACTTAACAAACAAATCAAGGCATCTAGTGGAATCAAAGGCGAATTAAAATCATCAAATTAAAGGTCTAAAAGCATATTTTCACATTTAAGCACAAACCAAGGGAGAATCACAAAACCATGCTATTTGCTTGAGTAAATGTGAGGAAAGGTTAATAAAATTCTCTAAATTCAACACAAGATAAACCCTAAAAATGGGATTTATCAACCTCCCTACACTTAAACCAAGCATGTCCTCATGCTTAAACCAAGAAGGAAGCAAAGGGTATCAATATTTATTCAACGAAATCTAACTAAATGCAATCTACGTATATGCAACTATGTAAATGAATGAAATTGCTTGGTCAAAATAAATCAATTCCCAAGAAAACATATATGCACAAGGGCTAAAGGTATTAATTAACCATGCCAAACCACAATTGAATTGAGCTATTAAATATTTTTACAAACTTGCATGAAGAGTGATGATCATAGGTGGAGACATGTAATTGAGCATCAAACCCTCACCAGAAGTGTTTGCACTCTATTCGCTCAAGTGTTTAGGGTTGATTATCTCAATTCTCCCCTAATCATGCTTTCCAAGATTTATTTTTCATCTAACAATCAACATTTATTTCATGCATGCATACAAGTATCATGAGGTCTTTTCTTTAGGTTGTAATGGGGCTAGGGTCAAGGTAGGATGCATATATGGTCAAGTGAGCTTGAAATTTGAATCTTTGATAAGCTTAAACTTCCCCCCTAACCTATGACAACCTATACAATTCTAAGCTAACCTAACTACCCATTCTTCTCACTTTTTCATATACTCATGCATTTTCTTTTCATTTCACAACACTTATGCGTTGATCCTTATTGAGCTTTGCTTTGGGGTATTTTGTCCCCTTTTTATTTCTTTCTTTTTTTTCTTTTCTTTTCTTTCTATATTTTTTTTTCTTTCCCATACTCTTCTTTTTGTTTATTTTTCTTTCTCTTTTTTTTCTTTTGTTTTTCTCAATTTTTTTCTTTCAAACTATATACAAGAACGTCAATGCATGAGGTCTATACATTTAATCAATACATGAGCATGTACCCAATTCCCAATATTTACAATAAAAATACAAAATTACCCTTTTATTCACCCAATATCCTAAGTTTTTCCACACTTGAATGATACACACACTCTAGCCTAAGCTAATCAAAGATCCAAATAAGGACTTTATTGTTTTCCGCTTCAAGGCTTGTAATGTGCTAAAATTGAGAATGAGTGGGTTAATCGTAGGCTCAAAGTTGACTAACAATGGAAGATAAAAGGTAAAGCTATTTGGGTAAGTGAGATAAATGAAATGATGGCCTCAATCATATAAATGCATGAATACACAAAATAATGGACATAAAGAATCAAACAAATCAAAGATTACAATCATAGAAAGAGAATAATGCACACAAGAAGGAAAAATAAGTGGTTATAAGATGCAACCATACAATTAGGCTCAAATCTCACTAGCTTGTGTTCTTAACTCAAAAATTATGTTCCACAATACATATATAATTTAAGCAAGTTATATGAAAAGTTTCACTCAAATCAATTGAGATGCCCTATAGATAGAATTCTTGAAAAATTTCATTATTTTGACTAAGCTTATTGTTTATATAATGCAAACATAAGAAAATGCAACAAAAATCCTAAAAACCTAAAAAATGAAATGCAAAAGTGTTGGAATTAGAAATTTGTCACCCAAAATCGCCACATGGTCGGACAACCTCCCCACACTTAAAAGTTTGCACCATCCTCGATGCATTCAAAGATGAGCAAGGGGGTACGGCGACTCTCCGGATTGCTACCTTCAGCTAGTAGGTCAACCGGTTGCTGCGTGTTCTTTCTTCCACTTCCGTGTTTGCTTGTGGTGCATTAATCATGAAAAACAGAAAATAACACCATAAGATGAGAAAACACATAAGCAAGAAAGCGTACATTGTTGGAATGAGGTACTAATCACTAGAATTGAGTGAGTGAATTAGTGTGACATTAAGATATATTAGGTATGTGAATTCTAAATTGCACGCCTTTTAGAAAACACGTTAGCATAAAAAGTTATGTCACAAAAGAAGCATGCACTTTACTCATTCCAGTGTGCTTGAGATGCTTTAAGTAAACTTGTAAGGTAAAACAAGCATTAAAGAAGCATGAAAGCATTCAAGCTAAAAGCAAATGGATGCATATGATCATGAAATACAATGCATTAAGGTAAATGCACAACATCCATCAAGAAATTGCCTAATCGAGGAAAAGGATTCCAATTACATGGTAGCCAAATCATGCAATTCACAAAGAGTTACAAGCTCGAAGGTGATTCTCATCACTTGGTATTCTCAAGACCACGTATAAAAAATTCAAAACCAAGTAGCAAAATATAACCTCAACAATAGAATCCAACAAAGATTATAAACATAGTGATGATGTTAAGATAACATCCTTTTTAGTATTCAGCAGCAATTAATGGTAACCAAGATTAACAATCCAACACTTACAATGAAAAAGAGAAAATGAAATGAGAACTAAACTAACTAACTAATCAACTAACTAACTAAGTAATTAACTAACTAAAATAAATGGTTATCAATGGTGTTTGGAAGTGTTGGATGAGGGGTCGGAGAAGGGAAGAGAAAAGGGGAAGGAAATAAATGGAAAGAAGAGAAGAAGTGGAGTGAAGGAGGGGCATCCACGCGTACGCGAACGTGGCGCGCACGCATGGATGGTGGTGCAATGGATGCGACGCGTACGTGCACATGGCGCATCCGTGTCGATAGCTTATTTCGAGAGAGACGCATACACGTCATGTATGCGTACGCGTGAGTTCGTTTGGGGCTCAGGCACAATGCACGTGCAGCGTTCACATAACTCTCGGGTCAATGTATGGAGGAACGAAAATTTGGTATCCACGCGTACGCGTGCATGGCACGTGCACGTGGATAGGTGAAAATGCTTGATGCACGCGCACGCGTGCAGTGTGCGTACGCGTGGATGGTGCTCTGTTTTTCAAAAATTTTTCTATGTTTTTGCACCAATCCAAGTACTTCAAACCTCCAAACAGCTACCAAAATACCTTAAAACCTTATTTAACACACTAAACTACCAAATAAACTCAACAAATCAATCAAACATAAATTTAAACTAATTTTTACCAATATTTACAAAAGAGAAAATGAAAAGATTTTACCATGGGGTGTCTCCCACTAGCACTTTTGTTTATTGTCCTTAAGTTAGACTTATAGGGAGCTCCTCATCAAGGTGGCTTGTGCTTGAAACTATCCTTGAACATCTACCAATGCTTGGTTTTCCATTGTGCCACAAGATTCCTTATTTGTTGCACCAAGTGTTGATGGAATTCTTCACAAGCTTGGGGCTCCCAAAGTTGATTCTCCTTGTGCGATCCGGGATCCCACACTTTATTTTCACACCCGTCTTGAAGTTGATCATTATTAGTCCATTCGGGTGGCATGACTTTAGAATTCTCATGTAAGCGACCAAACATCCCCCTAGACCCAAGCAATCTAGCTCTATACCAACCCTTGCTATCAGGCTTTGAACATGTCACTATAACCATCTCCCTCTTTCTCTTAAAGCCATAAATATTTCTAAGTTGACCATCCGTCTCAAGCAAACCATATTCAAGGGGAATACTAAAGCTTAAGTATAAGGAATTTACCCACTTGAATAAAAGAATGGATTGTGATGGCTTGGGGAGAGGTATCTCCAATGTCCTTGCCACCACTCCCTTATGTTCAATCCTTTGTTCATCATTTTCATCTAACTCTTCTCCATCACTCAAATCATAAATGGGAGGAAGAGAGAAATCTACCTCCACATTACTTTCCATCTCATTGGGAGAAGATTCTTCAAATTCAAAGGATTCACCCCCAAGAAGATTGGATGCATGATCTTCATCACCAAGGGAACTCAATTTTTGCTCCATTCCTTCCAAGTCTTCATTCAACAATTGTTTCGGAGGTTGTGCACTCTCCTCCTCAACATCAAATTCAACCTTCTTGGAGAGATTTTCTATGATTTTTGCTTCCCATGGAGGTTCCGCATCTCCTAGGTCTTCAACCACTTCTTCCTCTTTTTCAATGAGCATAGGCTTCTCCAATTGTTCTAACACAAAGTAACATCCCTCATGTTCCACCGGAGTTTCCAATCTCTCCGTCATGCTATGCTTTTCAATTAATTCTCCACATGTGACCATGGGAGTGCTTTGAGTGCTCAAGCATCGGGAGGCTAAAGTGCTTACTACCTTGGTTAAGGTAGCCACAAATTCTAGTGTCTCCCTTTGCATTTCTCCTTGCCCTTGAAGTATAAGGCTAAGGATTTCATCCATTGGGGTTTGGAGTGGATAAGAGGGTTCATTATCTTGGAGAAAGGGTTCATGGTAGGAAGGTGGTTCTTCTTGGTAAGGGTATGGTGGTGTATATTGAGGTGATTCTTGGGAGTATGGATATTAGAATGGTGGTTCCATGTATGGCTCATGTGGTTCAAAAGGTGGTTGGTATGGTATATGTGGGTTAGGGTCATATGGAGGTGCTTGGTGGTAGGGGACTTGTGAGTATGGTTGAGGTTCATGTTGAGGATATGACTCATAGGCATATGGCAGTGGTTCTTGAAAGTCACAAGGGGACTCACCATAGCCATTGGATTGATATGCATCATGGAATGGCTCTTGTTCATAGTCCATTGGTGGAGGTTGTTGCCATGAAGATTGATCATATGTATATGGCTCCTCCCACCTTTGATTGTCCCATCCTTGATACACATCTTCATTGTAACTCTCATTTCCTATAACATAATTAGAGTCAAACTCATAGCCAAAGTAAGAATTCACAGTGAAAAGAGAAAATAAAAACAAAATCAAATAAGAAGCAAGAAAATTAAATCCTAAAACTAGCAAGAACTAATAAAGAAGCAAAAGGCAAACCTATTTACAATATTCACATATATACAATAACCAATAACACAACACCATTGCAATTCCACGGCAACGGTGCCATTTTGATGAATGGATTTTTGACGGTTTATAATTCACAAATGAATTCTCGTTGCAAGTATAGTTTCTAAACCAACATTAATCCTTTCATACAAAAATTTGTTTGTCACTAAAACAAACCCCTAAAATTATAAACCGAAGTATTAAACCTCGGGTCGTTCTCCCTAGGAATTGTGATAAAGTGTCTTGTTATTGGTTATGAGATATTTTGGGGTTTTTGGGATAAGAAACAAGAAATATAAATGGCAAAGGAAATAAACTAACAACTATGAAAACTCTTGGCAAGGTTATGAGAATTGAAAGTCCTATCCTCATTATCCTCCTCAATTGTGATGAGAATTGTCCATTGCTACCACTTAGTTAACCTCTAACCATGGAGGAAAGTCAAGTGGACGAATTAACTTGATTCCACAAGTCCTAGCCAACTCCCAAGGGAAAGGCTAGCTTTAGTGGTATCCAAATCAATTAGCAACTTCTAATTATCAATCAACAAAGGCATTAGATAATTCAAGATTCACTAATTACTCTACCTAGGCCAAGAGGAATAAAATCTATACTAAAATCCAACCAAGAATTTCATCAAACACTTGGAAGGCACAAAAGAAAAGCATAGTAAATTGACAACTAGAATGAAATCAACAACAATTATTGCAAAGAATTAACAACAACAACCAAAAGAAACACAATTATTATGGATTAACTCTAATTGAATTGAAAGAGAATAGAAGAAACAAGAGTAGATCTACAACAAAGTATAGGAACAACATAAAGGAAATTACAACAAAAGAATAGAAGAATGATGATTGCAACAACAAAGAATTGAGAAGAAAAAGTAGAAGAAAGCATGAATTAAACCCTAGATCTAAGAACTAAACCTAATCCTAATCCTAATCCTAGAGAGAAGTGAGAGCTTCTCTCTCTAAAACTAACTAAAACTAATCCTAATGTGTGTGAATGAGCTAAAGATGTTAATCCCTTCAATCCTTGGTCCTTTAAAGCACTTTGGCACCAAAGTTGGTTGAAAATTGGGCCCCACACCTTCTCGGAATTTGCTTGGCATGTTTTCTATTTATAAATCATGTGTGGCCATCGACGTGTACGCGTACAGCACGCGTGCGCGTCCCTTGAGTTTTCGCGATCCACGCGTGCGCGTCTAGTGCGCGTGCGCGTGGATGGGTGCGACCAAATTTTTGGCTTTTTTCCATATGTTCTCCACTTTGCATGCTTTCCTCTTCACTCCTTTGATTCATTCCTAGCATTTTCAACCTGAAATCACTTAACAAATAGATCAAAGCATCTAGTGGAATCAAAGGCGAATTAAAATCATCAAATTAAAGGTCTAAAAGTATGTTTTCACATTTAAGCACAAACCAAGGGAGAATCACAAAACCATGCTATTTCTTTGAGTAAATGTGAGGAAAGGTTAATAAAATGCTCTACATTCAATACAAGATAAACCCTAAAAATGGGGTTTATCATGTGTACGTAAAAATAAGAAACTTAGAGCTAAGTTTAGGAAAAATATGTACTAGTCGTATAGAAATTTTGGCAAAATCTTTGAGGTAAAATAATAATTTCGGATTAATAATAATACTGTAAAATTATTTTGAGAACATAAAATTTTATCTATCAACATACTAATAAATTCAAATAATTATTTTTAAGTTAAAACTACAATAATCAAATTAATCATCTCTATATAAAGTAAAATTTGAATTCAAAATATCAATTACTCAATTTAAATCATATAATTTTCATCATTTATAAATTACTGAAATTCTAGACTCAATTATATAAAATATTTCATTATAATAAAATTGTATATAAAAATCTTAATTAATTTAAACTTTAGCAATCATAAAATCAATTTAATTATTTTTAATAAAATAGTTTCTAAAAATGATAAGTTCAAACTATCAAAATAAATTATAAATAATTTATGATAGAAGTTTTAAAAATACAAGCCGCTACAAATGTATTATTTTTTTTAAGAAAGTATTATTAAAAAAGTCTTGCAATTTAATTATTTTATTTTTTATTTGTTTTTGTTTACATGATGCATGATGTGTTTACTATTTTTGTGGGTCTCTTATGTTAGTTGTCATGATTGATGTGATTGAGAGATGTTATTGATATTTTCGATAAGATTTTGGTTTTTATGTTTTCTAACTCTGTATATATAAAATTAAATTTTCAATAATTGTAGAATCTATGAAGTAGGTTAAATTTAATATACTATTTATTCTATTAAAAATTTATCTGTCACATTATACTTTTTGTAGCTAAAATTTAATAAGACTTAATATATTCAACTAGTTATTTAAGATGAATGCTATGTTACGGATAGATAGACGAGGTATAGTACTTATAATGGATAGATAGATAGCTAGATAATAGATATGCTCCCTGATCTAATGATATTGTCACAGTTTTTGATGCGGTGATATGGGGTACCTGTAATATCCTGGTTTTTGCGATAGAGTCGCGTATGCAAGTTTTACGTTTTGTTCGTGTAACGTCTATAATAAGGGTTTTTCCCTGCAATATTTAAATAAAATGAAAATAATATAATATTAATATTATGTTATTATTTAATTTTATTTGACAAAGGACGATTACTTGATAATGGATCCGGACGATTGTAAAAGCTCGGGTTTACTAATGTCATTTACATTAGTAATTTACCAATCTTTATTTTAATTTAGTACCACCATTTGAGATAATTAATTGAGTTCTTACCATGCCCAATTACCTTAATTACCTTCCATGATATTTAAAAATTAACCTCGTTAACTCAGCGGTTTAAAATCGTGATATACAGCACTTAATATGCCACGTGTCGTGTAAGAATCGACTTAACCGCTTTAATAAAATAATAATTTAATTGCTCGAAATAGGTTTGAAAATATAGAAATGATATTTTGAGAATAAAAAGGTGAAATTTGATTTCAATGAATTTTTCCAAGTTGGAAAATGTATCTTTTTCGAAAAGTTTTTGTAAAAATGCGTACTGGCACTTAAGCTGGCAATACCGGCTCTAGTCTGTCCAGTGCCGCTGATGTGGGAAAAATGTCGGTAAAGATTTTCTCAATAAAATCGCGTTGAAAGTATAGTTCTAAACCGACAAATCAACCTCAATTAAATTTAATTTGTTTGTCACAAATACAAACCCAATAAAAGTAAACCAAAGTATTCAAACCTCGGGTCGTCTCTCAAGGAATTGCAGGGAAGTGTATGTATTATTGGTTATGGAAAAGTATTTTTCGGGTTTTTATGATAAGAGACGAGTAATGTAAATAACAAGAAAATAAAATAACAACTAAGGAAAGTCCTAGCAAGGATTGAAAATCGGAATTCCTATCCTCATTGTCATTGTCAATTATCATGGTAATTACAAATTACTCTCACTTAGTTAACCTCTAACAATTGAAGGTAAGTCAAGTGAGCAATTCAACTCGAGTTCACAAGTCCTAATCAAAGACTAGAGTTAGTGAAGCTCAAGCCAACTAGCAACTTTCAATCACCAACCAACAAAGGGCCTTGACAATTTAAGAGTCTCCAAATTACTCAATCTAAGCTAAGAATACCGAAATTCATATTTAAAATCTTCCCAAGCATTTTGTCAAATACTTGGAAGGCACAAAATAAAAACATAGAAAAGTAATAATAGAATGTAAAATCTAAAACCAACAATTGTAAGGAATCAATAACAACAAATGAAGAAGGAAGTAATAAACATAAAATACCTCAAATTGCATTAAAAAGGAAACTAAATATAATATGAAGAATTCATAAACTAAATTGGTAACATAAGAAAACCAACAAGAGAAGTAGATAAACCAAAGTACTACAACAAATAAATGTAGAAGAAAAGCTAAATTAAAGCAAAGTAAAAATCTGAATTTGAGAAGAACTAGACCTAAAAACTATAAAACCTAGAGAGAGAGACTCTCTAGAAAAACTACATCTAAAACCTAACTAATATGAATAATAGTATGAATCATTCAATCCTTCGACTCTACAACATCTAATGTGCATTTTCAGGCTTGAAACTGGGCTAAAACAGCCTAGAAATCGCCCCCAGCGATTTCTGATACGTCCAGCACGTGATGCTCTGTCACGCGTACGCGTCGCTGAAAAATTTCTGGTCACGCGTATACGTCATCCACATGTATGCGTCACATAACTGCATGGCAACTATGCCAAATTACATATCATTTCGAAGCCCCAAATGTTAGCTTTCCAACACAACTAGAACCGTCTCATTCGGACCTGTGTAGCTCAAGTTATGATCGATTTAGTACGAAGAGGTCAGGATTGACAACTTAGCAATTCCTTCAATTTCTTGTATTCCTTCCACTTTTGCATGCTTCCTTTCCATCCTCTAAGTCATTCTTGCCCTATAAACCCTGAAAACACTCAGCAAACATATCACAGCATTGAATGGTAATAAGAGAGGATTTAAAATTAGCAAATTTAAGACCAAATAAGCATTTTTTCAATCATAGCATGAATTTAGGAAGGAAAATGTAAAACATGCGAATTCTATGAATAAGTGTGAGAATATTGGATAAAATCCACTAAATTAAGCACAAGATAAACCCTAAAAATGGGGTTTATTAATCTTCCCACACTTAAACATTAGCATGTCCTCATGCTAAGCTCAAGAGAAGCTATAAAGGAAGTGAAGAGGAATGGTAGAATGTATGAAATGCAACCTATCTATATGAATGCAACTAAATGCGAAATGTTTCTACCTACTTGGTTAAAAGTAAATCAAGTTCTCTAAGAACAAATATGAACTGGATTCCACTAATTCGAATCATAAAATGAAGTACAAATAGACTTGCAGAAGAAAGCTCGTGAAAGCCGGGAACAAAGAATCGAGCATCAAACCCTCACCGGAAGTGTATACACTCTAATCGCTCAGGTGTTTAAGGTTCGATTGTATCAATTCTCTACTAAGCTTGCTTTCTAATACTTTCTCTTCATCTAACAATCAACATAAATTTAATGCACAAATACACATATCAAGAGGTCTTTTCAAGGGTTGTAATGGGGTTAGGGTCAAGGTAAGATTGTATTTGGTTAAGTGGACTAAAATCTGAATCCTTGATTAACCCAAACTTACCACCTAACCTAAGACAATCTATGTAATCAAAATACAAAATCTAACTACCCATTAACTATGTTTTCCTCATATTCATGCATCCCATTTTGAGTAACAGTACATATGCATTGCTATCACCATTTACTTTGGGGCATTTTGTCCCCTTTTATTATATTTTTCCTTTTTCTTTTCTTTTCTTTTTCTCTTTTTTTTTTTTGTTTTTCTCAATGCATGTGATTAAGGTATTGAATGCAAGAATATGTGCTCAACTATCTTTTTCACAAATTCACCAAAAATATACAATACCCAATTCTCAAACCAAATATTTCCAAACCCAACTTCTCCACAATTGAATTGTGCACTCTCACTAGTCTAAACTAACCAAGGATTTAAAGTAAGGACGGTATTATTTTCTGCTTAAAGTTAGTGATGAGCTAAAGTAAAGAACAAAAGGGGTGAAATAGGCTCAACACTGGTTTGCAAAGGATAATGAAAATGATAAAGCCATATGGGTATGTGAGCTTAGTGAAAGAAGGCCTCAATCACATAAGTCCATGCATACTTCAAACAATGGAAATATAGAATTAAGCAAGATATAGATCATAATTTTAGAGAGAACAACACACAACAAAATAAAATATTGGTGGATAAGATGCAACTAATAAATTAATAAAATAATAATTTAATTTCCCGAAATAGGTTTGAAAATATAGAAATGATATTTTGAGAATAAAAATGTGAAATTTGATTTCAATGAATTTTTCTGAGTTGAAAAATGTATCTTTTTCGAAATTTTTTGTAAAAATGCGTACTGGCGCTTAAGCCGGCAGTACCGTCTCTAGTCTATCCAGTGCCGCATATTTTGGAAAATAAGATTTAGAAAATTGATTTTTTTGAAAGGACAAAAATAATTTAAAATTAAAAATCGGACACTAATCTTAAAGGTTTTGGCCCAAAGTAGGCCAAAAGGACCAAAAACACTTATTGGGTTGGACTGGGCCTAAGCGGGCCCAAGTCCAACATATAAATGCCCTAAATAAAAGGCATTCAGCCTCATTTTAAGAAAAGAGAGAGAGAAGGATGGTGAGAAGAGAGAAGAGAAGGGGTTTGGGGTTATACTATTCACCCAAACCTTGTTTGATCATAACATGAGCTACAGAGCTCCGATTGATGAGCCATTTACGGCCACACGAAGCTCTAGTCGAGCCTGTCATTTCTAGCTAAGTTTTGTAGGTAAAAAAAAATCAAAACTCAAGCTCTAGTTTCCTGCCCTAGCTTCTGTGCATTTTTTGCTATAGTTTTTGAGTAGATTTTGTGGTTTCAGTTGTTTAGGTGATCTCTAGTAGTAGGTAATAGTTGGGCTTTACCCCAATCACTATTGGATAAGGTAAGAAACCTCTATATCCTTGTGGTTTGGTATAGTGTGAGCTTTATTTATTAATGCATGATTATGTTGTATGTTTGAAGCTTGTTTTTGGAGTTGGTAGTGGCTTTTGGTTTGGCTTTGGTGGTTTAGAGCTTGGAGGAAGCTTGTTGGAATCAAGTTTGGTGTTTGAGCATATTGAGAATCAGACAAGGTATGATTTCAGTTTCCTTTATGTAAAATATAATGTTTTTGGATACTTAGGCTAGTTGACCTTAAAATAGGATTGAATTAAATAAATGGTAGATTGGATTATATATGTGGTATGTGAATTGTGATGAAGATTTTATGAATTATATATGTTAGAGTTTGACTATGATGTTGATGAGAAAATTGATGATTGGTATTTTTGATGAGAATAGATAGATGCTGTAGTGGTGTTTGTAAGGAATAATAATGATTGGTATTGTGTGGAAGGAACTGGAATAATAATGATGATAATTGGTATTGTGTGGAAGGAATTAGAATAATAATGATGATGATTATATGATTTGATGATGAATGATGATAATTAAGTATATGGCTTGTATATGAAATAATGTTATTGTAATTGGGGTTATGGAATGAATTGAGGAATGGAATTGATTTGGGTACTTTGGTAGTGATGTATGTTTGATTGATAAGGTACATGAAGTATAGGATTGGGATTTTGGTGTGTTGGGTTTGGTTTGATTGTGAATTTTGGAAGTTTGAGAACTTAGTGAACTTTTGGTAAAAATCAGTTTTTAGTAAACTTTGGCAGATCATAACTTGAGCCTCGGTTTTCAAAATTTATTGGAATTTGTTTTAAAGTAAAGATGATTTTAAGGGCTTTAAAACGATATAAAGTTTGGGGAAAATAGATTTTTGTAGGGAAAGTTATGGACGTTTAAAGTTTGGTGTTTAAAACTGATTTCTGCAACTTTACAAAATTCTGCAAGTCTGGAGGGGTATAAATCCGCGAACCACCCATACGCGAGCATGCCATTCTGTCTGGCACCTATGCGTACGCAAAATGAGCCAAATTGTATGTATGCGTACGCATACATAATGCATGCGTACGCATACATAATGCATGCGTACGCATACACCCTATTTTGCTGAAAAATAATTTTTCTTCACTTTTAAGGGGTTCTCTAACTTTCCAAACTTTCTTCAAATGCTGTTTAAGATTGCTAACTACTAATTAGACATTAAGCCTAATAAAGATGGGATAGTGAGCTAAATTGGTAATTTTTGGTATGAGTTTAGAAGACGGTGACTTATGCTTGGTATGTCAGTTGGGTGGAGTTATCTTATGAACTAATGGAGAATTGCGTTGAGGATGAACTTGATATATTGATGAAGGATTATGGTTAATAGAATGAGTATAAGCGGAAATGTGCTATGAGCAGTGGCCTCTGAGATTGGATTATGTTATTGTGATAAGCTTTGTTCTCCGTCGTAGGGGTTGTGGCAGTCTCCCGCCTACGTTCGGATGTGAGGGTTAAAGCTGGGCTTTTCACTCATATTTCTCACTCAAGAGGAAGGTGTTAGGGAACTCTCCCTCAGAACGTTTCCCTCTGAAAGGAGAAGGTGGTAGGGCACTCATCCCTCGGAATTATTCTTTCTGAGAATGCATTTTCTCTCTGGTTGCAAGGTGGTAGGGCACTATCTCTCGGAATCATACGGCATCCAAAGGAAGGTGGTACGGCACTCTCCCTCGAAACGTTTCCCTCTGAAAGAAGAAGGTGGTAGGGCACTCATCCCTCAAAATTATTCCTCCTGAGTATGCGCAACAGAGAGACTAATCCGGGAGTGCCGACCGGATTATGTGTCGGGTTTTGCACTATAACCGACATGTGATATCACAACCAATAGGACATGTATTCATCATATACATCTCTTATGTGCTTGGTTGCTTTGATTACTTGTGGTTTTCTTAAATGTATAATGTGCCTACATGCTACTTGGATTACTTGTTATATATGAATACTACCTGTGTTTTACTTGCTTGCATTATCTGTGACTGTCTGGTGGTAAGGAGGTTAGGTAGGCGGTGGCAATGGAATCGCACGGAGGGTAGGTTGGTGAAGGCTGTGGGACAACGGTGACTAGTTTTACTTAGAAATCCTCTAAGTTTAGATACCCTTGTTTATTGTTTACGGGTTAAGTTATTTCTTTAGTTTTAAGCTTGAAAATTTGTATCGATGTGAAGTTCTAAGATTGCCTTTGGCGTCCCAGAATCCTATATCTTACATTATTGGGTACTGTTACCATACTGAGAATCTCCAGTTCTCATTCCATACTTTGTTGTTGTTTTTCAGATGCAGGTCGTAACCCACCTCGGTGAGTTGTGGGATAGTGACAGAGCAGAGGATCTTTTGTTATCTTTTCGATATTTTTTATTTTTTGCTGTAGTACTTTCCCTCACCTTTCTATTTTAGACTTTATGACCTTAGCCTCTTGATTTGAGAGATAAGTTTTATAAGCTGTTTTAAACTTCAAAAACTCTTTGTATTTCAGTTTGAGTAGCCGGCCTAAACTCCGTAGGCTTTGACTAGTTCTCTTTTTGGTATTTTATACTTATATATATATATATATATATATATATATATATATATATATATATATATATATATATATATCTTGTTAATTTGATTATTTCCTTGTGTATCGTGGAGCTATCTACAAGGTTTATATGTATTACGTCTTATCATGTTTGTGCTTACGCGTTTAGTTATCGTGTGTGAACGCGTTGCGTGTTGTATTTCCATCTTACGCGACTTTGAGATTTATTCCTTCATCGGGCTTCTAGTTATATATATACTTTTGGACATATATTATATATTATAAGCTTTAGAACTGTCGTGGCACTTGATTATTCTTTGCCTTACGGCTAGAGGTAAGGCTTAGGGTAACGGGGTGTTACATGTCGCGACGCATGCCTCTTTCTCCTTGATTAAGTGGCACTTAGTCACTAATCAAGCTATATAAAAGAACAAAATTCTCTCTCTTTCCTCAAGGAACAGCCGAGGCATGCATCGAGAGAAAAGGGAGGATTTTGGTTGTATTTTTACTTTCCGAGCTTGATTTCTTGCGATCCGTGACCCTCACAAAAATTCTGATTCGATTATAGTGACCGTATCTTCCTCCTCTGCGCAGTTACATGTGTTTTGTTCGATAGAATCATGAAGTCGAGCTGCCCCTGTCAGGAACCAGTTTGGCCGAACCAAAGGAGGGGAAGAACCACCGAGTTTTCAACGTTTTTGCTCCGTTTGACTGATAAGAAACCTCCTCCAGTATCTTGTGTGTGTTCTGCGCTTCATAGAGGTAGGGTTTGACTCTTTAATTAGTTAAAATTATGAATTAAATGATATATGTGATTGGATTATTGTCTGTTCATGTTTGTTGTTCAAATCTGTGATTGTTGGCTGTTGAAATTTTAGCCGAATTAATGTTGGAATTGTTGTTGTGATTCAGCCATATGAGGAATTGGGAATTAAGATGTTGTTGCTGAATAATTGGCTGAAATATGAGCTATATAATAGTATGTAACTGAGTTCTGTCAATCGGATGTTGATTTGGGATGAAATATAACTAAAATGAATATTTTGAACGGAGGTTTCGAGTAAAAAGGAGCAGAGGCTTGGCTTCTAAGAAAGATTAAATGAATAAAAATTATTTCTTTATAAATATATGAATTTTATTGAAATTAATTGAGTTTGGTTTTTGAAGAAAAATAATTGGCTTGCAATAAAAGGGTTTAAAGTGGAAGACAACTTTGGAAAAAATATGACCCTAATTGAACGAAAAATATTTTATTTTGAAAACGGAAGAACTGTACTGAATTTACTCATTTTAATGAAGTTTTGGATATTTGAAATTTTCTACAATATTTTAATTAATTTATAAAGTAACCAGTGAAGACTAGGTTTCTTCTATAGAAGTTCAGAGTTATTTAGAGTAATTTTAAAGTACATCAATTTAATTAAAGTAACTTACAGAATATGCCATTTTTCAAAGTTTAAGCATATTTATGTATTTTAGTCCAGTGAGCATATTTATGCATATTTTTAAAAGTATTTATAGAATTTAAACATAACTTTGAGATATTCGGAAAAGTGATTCTAAAGTTAAATCTCATGACCCGCTCCGTTTCAGTTTATTATTTTAAAGAAATTGCCGAAGAGCAGTACAGGCGCTATAATCCAAGAGTGTGACCCGTCACTTTAATCGTTGGATTGGTACGACTGCTATAGCCCAAGAACGTGCGGGTACTATAACCTAAGAGTATATTAGGTACTATACCTCGAAGCAATGGCAACCAGAGATAACGTCCGTAAGGATGTAATGTCAGGCACCGATCGAAAATCGACGGATGAGCTCATTACCTGCAATAGAGCTAGACTTGCATCATACTTAGTTGCGTATATCACTTGTGTGTGTTAAATTGGTTCTCGTAGTTGTATATTATGTTGTTGTTTGCTTTTGTTTGTTGTTTGCTCTCTTTTCTTTTATTGTGGTCTGATTGATCTAGGACACGTGGCCGTTATACAAAAAGCAAATTAACTTATTTCACCCCGACCTTACTAAGAATTCTCCATTTCTTACCCCCTATCTTCCTACCCCCTTTCAGATGGAGACGGGTGTCATTTTCTATTAGCTCGAGTAGCCTTATGTGTATGAGGATCCTATCCTTCACAGCTTCTATGTGGTAGTCGTGGAGCCTCGAGTCTGTAAGTACGTAGTTAGAGATCATCCCTTTTATCACTCGCTAGCTTCACTTCTCTCTGATCCTGATGCACCGTATGTTTTTTCGCTATCTTGGTTACATCTTGATTCTGTTCATGACCCTTATGATCACGTCCATGGAGGTCCTGTTCCAGCAAAGCAAGATGGTTAGGCAGTCTCTAAGCCTAGACCTGTCATCGATGACTACATTCTAGAGTCTCTACCAATAGGTTTGGATATGTTGATAAAGTCTCTTTCTACTCGTGCCTTTGACCCATTCACCATAGAGCCTATTGGGACTTCTGCCACAGTTTTTGGTCTGAGTTGAGCAAATTTTCCTAGTGGTACAGTTTCTGCAAGCGACAGTAGTGATGGTAGTCCCAAGAGTACATCAAAGGTCATCGTTATTTCTGACGATGAGGACATCGAGGAGATAGAGATTGTAGATCTGAATTCTGAGGACAATGAGGATCTTGAGATAGATATAGAGTTCGTGGACTTGACTTATGACAGTGATTAGGTAGCGACATCAGCATCTTCTTTTGGCAGCTCTCCGATTTAGTATTTCTTTTGCCTTAGACTTTCACTTTTGTTTTTCGAGAGATCAAGTTAGAAGGCTAGGCTAGTCTGAGCGTCAGATTAGGGGCTTCTTATATGGGCCAAACCCCATAGATGTTTTGAGTTGTATATATGTACATAACTGTGAGAGAGTAACTAACTTTTCATCTTTTGGGTGATGTATATATATATTATAGTTTATTATCTTATTTGTGTATGTATCCATTTATCATTTTGGTTGCAATTTTATTTTCTTTAAAGAAGGGTTTTCATAAAAAATCGAGTTTCGTTAACCCGATTACAGGCTTGATATTATTAATAACAGTGTCGGTGTAGTTTCAAGTTAGTAACACTCGATGTTTTGGTATGAGCATGCCATACTGAAAATTGGGTCGTTATAGTACCTATATTGGATGATGTACTTTTATTATTATTATTATATGGATTTGGTAGAAGTTAGAAGTCTAGAAGTTAGAAGTCTACATTGAATTAGGGTCAATCTGGGTAAATAACTTAATTAAGTTCTTTTTAAAAAAGAGCTTAAAATATAAGGACTTATATTAAATGTAGTTTATAAATAAGTTATTTTGTGTTTGGATTTTTATCATAGTAGTACTTGTTTTAAAGTTGTTTTAATAAATAGGAGTGATAAAATAGTTTTGAGAAAAAGGGAAGTTCTACAAAAGTTCTTAAACAACTTTTTGGAAAGTTAAAAGCATATTTAAAAAATTATACCAAGCAACATTAATGTGACTTTTCATAAGTCAAAAGCCCAAAAAATATCTTTTGAAACTTTTCAAATGGGATCTTAATAGTGTTCAATTTGATGCTAGTGGGTTGTAAGTTATTCTATGACTTTGATGGTATAACATTTGTTGAATGGTGTCTTTTCCTGTTGATTTAGTACCAAAGAGTAAATGATATGGTGTCTTTCTGTCATATTGTACTTCTTGTTGATAGAATTTAATAAAAATCAATACATTCAACTAGTTATTTAAGATGAATATTATGCTATGAATAGATAGATGAGGTATACTACTTATAATAGATAGATAACTAGTTCTTAATAGATATGCTTCCTGATCTAGTGATATTGTCACTATTTCTGACATAGGAAATTGGGACAGTTTGTGGTTTTTCTTTTCATGTTGTTTTAGATTTAGGTTGAATTTATAAAATCAAGTAAACTATATACTAGGATTTTATATATAGACATACAGATACTAGCTATAGTACATAGATGTTGACTAAGAAATTACTTTGAATTTGAATTACTAATTAATATTGCTATTCTATCTACTTTCTGTGGAATATCCTCTTTGTGTTTATATTTTTGGTGATTTGATGGATTGGCTTGTAAAATTAAATTTTCAAGAATTGTTGAATCTCTGAAGTAGATTTAATTTAGTTTGCTATTTATTCTACTAGGATAGGAAGGAAAAAAATCTATCTGTCACAATGTACCTTTTGTAGATAAAATTTAATAAAAATTAATACATTCAATTGGTTATTTAAGATGAATGCTATGCTATAGGCAGATAGGCAAGGTATACTATTTATAATAGATAATAGATATGCTTCCTAATCTAGTGACATTATCACTGTTTTTGACATAGGGAACTAATGTATTAATCATTTTATTTTCCCTTCTATATATATCCCCACGCTAAATGTGGTCTTTGTTGAAGCAGTAGAAAGAGTTTCTATGAAAAAGTAAATCAACAATGATAATATTTACCTAAAACAAAATGACATGGCATTCTTTCATATTCGACATTTATTATTGTTCCTTTACCAACTTTGTTTAAGTGTTAATGCTGCTATCATATATAAAAATAACTAGTGGATTATATCTGTTTTGGTTACTATGTAGGTGTTTGTTATATAGGCATATAGATACTAGCTATAGTACATAGATGTTGACAAAAAAATTATTTTGAATTTGAATTATAAATTAATATTGCTACTCTACCTACTTTCTGTGGAATATTCTCCGTGTTTTCTTTTTTTTGGTTGATTGATAGATTGGTTTGTTGATTGATAATTATTGTTTGTTAATTCCATTGAGTTAATATGCAAATGTTTCTTTTTTATTCGGTATTGGAGTGTGTTATTAATGTTGAGAGTTACTTGTAAGCTACAATTAGAAGTCTAGAAGTTAGAAGTCTACATTGAGTTAGTAGGGTTCAAGTTGATGTTAGTGGGTTATAATATAAGGTATTCTATGACTTTATGATGGTATGACATTTGTTAGATAGTGTCTTTTGTAAAACCCTACAAATTAATAAATAATTAACTAATAAATTAATTATGAGACAAAGCAATTAGGAAATTAAATTTTATAATTTGAAAAAGTAAAATATTTAAAATACGAATTAAAATACTAATTTTAAAAATTTTGGCCTAAACTTGGACCAATGGACCAAACCAATTGAACCGGTGGTGGAGTGTTTCGAATACCACAAACTAACTAGCAAGTGGATCGGATCGTACCAAGTAATAACTCATGTGAGTGAGTGTTGATCCCACGAGGATTAATGGATCAACCAACAATAGTTGAGTGATTAAGCTAGTCAGACAAGCAAATAAGAGTGTTTTGAGTTCTAAATTGTATCAAACAGTAATTCAGAGAATTCAAGTAAGCAAACAGAGAATGGGTTGTAAATTTAACATGAGAAAACATTTAAGGTTTTGGAGATGTTAAATTTCCAGATTAACGGGTTGATAAACCCATATTTTATGATGTATTTTGTACTCAATTTAAGTGATTTACTCAATCCTTCACCCACTTATTCATGTAAATTGCATGGTTTTACTTTTCGTTCCTTACTTTATGATATATGAGAAAACATGTTTTCTTATGCTTTAAAAATATTAATTTTTAATTATCCTTTATTACCATTCGATGCCGTGATTTGTGTGTTAAGTATTTTTAGGTTTCATAGGGTATGAATGGCTTAGAGGACAAAAAGGAAACATACAAAAATGGAAGAAAAGTACAAAAATGGAGTTTTGAAGAAAAGGCAGCGACGCGAACGCATGGACGATGCGGCCGCGTGCCTAGCGCGAAAAGGCATCGACGCGCACCCGCGACTGACGCGGATGCGTGCCTTGAGCAGAACGTAAATGACGCGTACGCGTGACCGACGCGTACGCGTGACAAGAAAAACTCCCAGATGACGCGAACGCGTGACCCACGCGAACGCGTGATAGATGCCATGTACCAGAATCTGCAGAAAACGCTCCCAGCAATTTTTGGACCCTTTTTCGGCCCAATTCTGAATCCAGAAACATAGAATATAAGCCAGAGAATGGAGGACAATTTATCATACATTCACAATTCAAAATTTTAGATTTAGATGTAGTTTTTAGAGAGAGAGGTTCTCTCCTCTCTCTTAGGATTAGGATTCCTCTTAAAGGAATTAGGATTTCTTCTTCTCAATTTCCAGGTTTAATATTCCTTTTATTTATTTTCTCAATTTAGTTTATGAACTCTTTATGCTTGGATTGATTTTCTTTTATTAATGCAATTTGAGGTATTTCAGAATTATGATTGCTTTCCTTTATTTATCTAAATAATTTAGATTTTTCCCTTTTGGCTTCGGTTGATTAATTGGTAACTCTTGAGTTGTCAAACTCATCGTGATTAATAATTGTTATCTTTGCTGATTGATTTAAATTCCTATAACTCTAGTCTTTCCTTAGGAGTTGACTAGGACTTTAGGTGTTAAATTGATTTATCCACTTGACTTACCTTCATAGTTAGAGGTTGACTTAGTGGGGAGCAAAATATAATTCTCATCACCATTGATAAAGATAACTAGGATAGGACTTCTAATTTTCATACCGTGCCAAGAGTTTTATTAGCTATTGATTTATTAATTCCTGCAATCTATTTTTTCTCATTCAAACCTTTTTAAAAAACCCAAAAATACACCTTTTTCCATAACCAATAATAAATCATACTCCCCTGTAATTCCTTGAGAAGACGACCCGAGGTTTAAATACTTCGGTTATAAATTTTATTGGGTTTTGTTACTTGTGACAACCAAACTTTTGTACGAAAAGATCCTCTGTTGGTTTAGAAACTATACTTACAACGCGATTATTTTTTATAAAAATTCTTTACTAGCAGGAATCTAATCGTCAAGATGGCGCCGTTGTCGGGGATTTGCAACTGTGTGCCTTATTATTGGTTATTGTAAATATTTTCTTTTACCTGTTTATTTGTTTTTATTTTTAATCTTTATTATTTACTATGAATTCTCACCCCTCTCGCTTTGAGTTTGGTTCTAATATTGTTGAAGGGAATGGAAGCTATAGCAGGAACATGCATCAAGGTCAGAACAGTCAAAGATGGATGGAGCCACGAGGACTTAATCAACCCTTTAGCCAACAACACCCTAGATAGTACCACAGATGACGACCATTCTACAATGCATGCCAAGGCAATAAATATGGTGGATCCCCTTGTAGTTACTAACAAGTCCCACCCTGTGCTATTGAACCACCCTCTCAACATAGCTTTGAACCACCATACTCACAAGCCCCCTACAACCAAACACCTCCCTACGACCCTAATCCATATCCACCCCGAATCCAATCCAATTACTCCCAAGAACCACCACGTTGTTATGATGAACTGTTCCGCCAAAATAATGATCCCTCATATCCACCCCAATCTCCAATGGATGACACCCTTCGTTTTCTTCTTCAAGGACAAGCGAAGATGCAAAGGGACGTATTGGAACTCGTTACTGCCTTAACCGGGGTAGTAAATAAATTAGCCTCCCAACATCTGAGCACTCAAAGTACTCCCATGGCTACATGTGGAGAATCCAAAGAAGAGCGTAGCATGAAGGAGACACTAGAAACTTCGGTGGACAATGAGGAGCATGGCTTTGTATTGGAACAAGTGGAGGAAGCCATAATAGTTGCAGAGGAAGAAGTGGTTGAAGATTTAGGAGATGCTAAACATCCATGGGAATCAAGAAATGTAAAGGATTCCGCCGAGAAGTTCGAAATTGATGCCAAGGAGGATAGTGCACAGCCCTCAAAGCAGGTATTTTATGAAGAACTGGACGAAATAACCCAAGACGCAAGTTTCCTTGATGATGATAATCACAAATCAGGTTCTCTTCGTAATGAACATGCATCCGCAAGTGAATTCTTTGAGATAGAAGAATCTTCCCCGATTGAATACGAAGATGATGCTGAAGTAGATTTTTCTCAACCTCCAACTTATAACTTGAGTGATGATGAGGAAGAAATCAAGGACTTTGATCAAGACATGGTTGAATTTGAAGAAGTTTGTAAAGAAGTGGAGGAATTCACAGAAGAATACAAGGGAGTAGAGCTTGCAGAACCACTGGAAACACCTACCCCAAGGTCATTACCGCCCAATACAAGCTTCAAGTGGGTACAATCCTTAACCTTTATCTTTACTTTTCCACTTGAATATGGTTTGCTTGAAACAGAGGGCCAGCTTAGAGCTCTCTGCGTCTTTAAGAGTAAGAGGGAAATGGCTCGTACTCAAAGCTGGCATGCAAGATTCAATAAGGTTCCACGCTTCAATTTGAAGTGCAAGGATTGGTATCAAGTTCAATTGAATGGGTCTCAGAAGGCGTTTGGTCATCTTGGTAAGAATACAAATTATGTACCGTCCAGCTGGAAAAATGTGGATCAAGGCAAAGATGGTTACAAAAACAAAGTTTGGGACCCCGGAATTCATTCTAACAATCAACATTCCTGGAGCCTAATCACTTGCTTTAACTTGCTTGAGGGCTTTACATGCCTAGTTTGGGACCTTGGAGGCTGTTGGCATTCCAAACACTGGTGGAGATTTTTGGATGAATTCAAGCACAAGCCACCATAGCAAGAAGCTCATCAAATGTCCAACTTAAGGACTTTAACTAAAAGTGCTAGGTGGGAGACAACCCACCATGGTATGATCGTTCCTTTCTCAATTTTATTTCATTTTGTTTGTTTTTATATTATTTTATTTTCATTGAACCTGGATATTATTCATAGAATTTACATTAGCATTTCATATTTCATACTACATAATTGCATTAAAAAAAAAATCAACCCACGCGAGCGCGCAGGCCACGCATGGGCGTCAATTGGAAATCGGCGTAATGATCCAACGCCCAGAAATTGGGCTGGAATCGTGTGGCTGGTGTGCGTTTAGCACAAATAGGCCCACGCGTCCACGTCAACGACACGAACGCGTCACTTACAATTCACACACACCACACGAAAGCGTGGGCGACGCATGAAAATCTTTGCCCCTATAGAGTGAACAGAGAGTTGCGCCAAAACGACGCTGGAACTGTGCGTCTAGCACAATTTACAGCGACACGTTTGCATATATCATGCGTCCCCGTTACGTATCTTTTACCTAATTCACGCGATCGCGTCAATGACGCTGCCGCGTCAGTTCCCTTTTGCCCCTATTACGCGATCGCGTGCTCCACGCGTTTGCGTGGATTCAAATACACTAACCCCTACCCACGCGAACCCTAACCATTTTACGTCCCCCAAACACCACCCCCAACCTCCTCTGCACTATCTCCTCCTCTCCCTTGCCACCACCGCACCACCCTCACTAAGCCGCCGTCACCATCGCCGACTAACCCTGCCACGCCACCCTCGCTGGAACCCCCCTCCTTCTTTCTCTTCTTCTTCTCCCCATCCCTTCACCCACTGCTGCCCCATCTCCGAACCGCCACACCCTGCCACCCGCCCAGAACCGCCGACCACCACCACAGCCCAATACCTTCGCCCCCAATCTTCTTCCTCACCTCTCCCTTAAATCTAACCCAACACCACAAACACAACCCTCCGCCACTGCCCCCATCCGAACCACCACCGTACCACCGCCGTGCAGCCACCAGCGCCACTACCCCCCTCTCTGTCTCATATTCTGATCCTACCCACACTAGGTTCCATCGAACACCGTTCCCTTCACCAGTTATTAGTTAGTTAGTTGCATATTTTTCAGATTCTGTTCAAATTAGGATAGTTAGAGATGCATGTTTGTAGTGGATTCTAGGTGGTTAGGTAGCTAGAATGTGGTCAGTAGATTTAGACCTGATAATTGCACCGTTCTTCCTACTTGTTTTCTCTATTTCGCGATTCTACTTTTGCTATGATGATCATATATTTTATATATTGTTCTTCCATGTTTCATGCTGCTGTTACATTGTTCTTTCATGTTTATGATATTTGTGTCTCTTTGCAGCTGTAATTAATTTTATATGAACTTATTTTTCCTACTGTTTATTTCCCGGGAACACCCAATTTTAGCCAGAATGTCGCCCAATTTTCTGTAAATTGTTTCATTTTTTCATTCATGTATTGGTTTTGGCAATTTTGAATTTTGCACTCCCTGGCTACAACCTACCCAATTCATGCATGCACGGGCTAGAATTCTTATTCCTTTCGATTCCCTGGTTAATAAATTGCATTATTGATGATTTCATTTTAATTTTTGCTACTCTTGTATCTATATGAATTATCATCAATAACCTGATATCCTTGCTTGAATATGAGTTGACTGTTCTTTAAATTTGTGAATCACTTATTACCTAGGAAAACGATTATCATGCCACTTACTTTAACTTTCTTTTTACTAACTCACTGCTTTAACTTTCTAGCTCCCTTTTCACTTCTTAACCATTTCAACTTTCTGACTTCTCTTTTTACATGACTACCTTAACTTTCTAACTCAAGACGTGATCATTGTTTTTCCTTATTAACTTGAATTCCACTTATCATATATTTTGGATTGTGATTTCTATTTTCAGACTTTTCCACTTGAACACTATCCAAAATGCACATATATTTGACTCATTTCATGCTTCCCTTGATCTTTTGCCACTCTGTGCTTATATTGCTATTATTCTATTTGTCTACTTGTTTTTCTGCTTTTGTTCTTCAATTATATCCTGGAATTTCTGCTTTTCAGGATGTCTGACCCTCAACGCAAAGGAAAGGGCAAAGCAACCACTGGCAAAAAGAAAAGAGGTGAATCCTCTATGACCATCCTCGACATTTTGCATGATGATTCTTGGCGGAAAAAGCACTTTACCCCGCAAAAAAAGGCTGACCAGCTCCTCACCGCCACAGACCAAGTCAAATTTGCAAGCAGATACTGTGAGCTCAAGTATCCAGTGTTTGCCACTTCCAGGAACCTGTACTTGGAGAGAACTCTAAAGATTCCAGAAGAACTACAGTAGTACACCTCCGAACAGATAAAACAGAGAGGCTGGTTCTTCTTGGAATAAAACTTGACAGAGGTCAATGCTTCCTGGGTCAGATAATTTTACTGTAACTATTTCAAGACCTCCCTGGATGCAGTGCACCTCAGAGAGAAACAGATTTTGGTCACTGAGGAAGCTATTGAGGACATCCTCCACCTTCAGCCTAAGTCTGATCAACCTGACGGCTACCAAAAGGTTGAAGAGGATATGAGATTTATGAGATTTGACTGGGATGCTGTCAAGTAGAGAATAACCCTTGATCCTACTGTCCCATGGGTCATGGGAAAGAATACAGTGATGCCTAAGGAAATCAAGATGATATATTTGAATGATGAGGCTTGGCTCTGGCACCAGATTCTGAGCAACTATGTGATGCCGAGCACTCATGAGACAGAGCTGCCTGCTGCTATGATCACCCTTATCTGGTGTGTCATGGAGGGTAAGGACCTGTATCTTCCATGTTTTATCCGGTATTATATGGCCAGGGTCCATGTCAGAGGCACTCTCCCTTTCCTTTATCTGATCACCCAGCTAGGCCGCCGAGCTGACGTGCCTTGGGAGCTGGCCGATGCGAAGCCGACTGCTGCTGATTGCAAGAAGATCATTCCTCATAGCAGGAAGTTTCAGGCTTTAGGCTACAAACCTCCATTCCTCACCGCTTCTGATGAGGCAGCCACACCTTCAGCTACCCCTTCTTCATCCACTGCTGCACCAACTACCACCACTGCACCTCCACCTGCTCCTGAGCCCATTTATCATCTGGTGCACCGCCTTTTCTCCCCGCCTAGATTGTATGGAGCATCGAAACAAGCGACGCTATGAGCACCTCAAGTTGATGATCCGATCCGGTGGCGACATCCCCTCCGAGCCCGACACACCTTCAGAGGTATCTGATGTGGAGGCAGATGATCATGAGAAAGAGACACATGCCCAGGCTGAGCAGGCAGGACCAGAGCACACTGAACCACACCATGAGGAGTCACACCAAATCCAGGCCGCAGATCCGGTGATTCCTCTCCAGTCAGAGCATCCACTGCAGCAGATAGATCCTCCTACACTTATCCAGCCTGTAGACCTTCAGCCTACCACAGAGAAACCAGCAGCACATCCTTCCGGAGATGACACTTCTTCACACCCAGCTTGAGTGAGCATCGAGGACGATGCTATTATTTAAGTGTGGGGAGGTCGCCATCTCTGGCGAATCTTTTTAGTGAACCACTTTTCAGACTCTTTTTATTCTATCTTATTTTGTTCATTTTCTGTATTTTTATTTTATTTTTATCTTTCAGTACTTGCACATTGTTCTTTTGCTGTATTTTTACTTTATTTCCACATTTTGTACTTTAGTTTATATCTTAGATATTTAGCTTAGTTTGCAATTCTAAACTTATTAGTTATAGAATATGTGGATTAATCAGTATAGTTTACCCTTTTAGCATATAATAGTTTGATTTAATTGAAAATAAAAGGAGTAAACTAGAGACTTTAACAGAATCAAAACATCCACACACCTTGTATATATATATATATATATATATATATATATATATATATATATATAGCATTACATGTTAGTTAATTTATACAACATTTTTTAAGGAACAACACTAAGATTTTAAGGGCCACCCTAAGATCCACATTGAGAATAATGGGAACTCTTGATTTCTACTTGCATGACATACATAATTGATATATGGTTTTTGAGCCAAAAGAACACATAACCTGTGAGTTTTTGAGCTTGATTGCATGGTTGCATTTAACCATAAATTTCATTCCTGTGTGTTTCGCCCTTCTTTCTTATTCTGGTGTTCTTTACTTTGTTTTAATCTATATGTCCAATATAGAATATAGATACATACCAAGAGATGATTGAGGCCATCATTTGAATTTTTCCTCACTTATCCCAAATTAGCCTACCTTTTACATCACCCTTGTTAGCCCCTTGAGCCTTTTAATCCCCTCTTGTTCTATAACCACATTACTAGCCTTAAGCAGAAAAATAAATTAAAAATTCCAAGTGAATCCTTGGATTGTGTATCCACTAAGTGTGGGGAAACATGGGAATATAGGATGATAGAAAAGTGGGAAATTGAAATTGAATAAGTTATTTGAATATTTGGGAAGCATGCTCATGTGAAATCAAATTAATTAAATTACCATGTGCATTGAAAAAAAAACTTTTAAGTAATTAAATAAGGGGATACAAAAAAATTACCCCAATGCAAAATAAAAGAATCAATGCACATGGGACAAAATTCAAAAGGAAATTTAATACATGAGCATGTAACACAAAAGTAGGAAAATTTTGGGTAGCTAGGTAAAGCATTTTAAATTATATAAAGTATGTATATGAAATCTTAGACTAATCAAGGATTCACTTTGTTAGCTCACTTAGCCTTATACGTATACCCTTACCTTTACCTTGGCCCCATTACAATCTTGAAAAAGACCTCATGATCTTTGTATGTCTATATTCAATATTTGTTGATTGGTTAGATGAAGAACAAGATTTTAGAAAGCAAGGATAGAAAAGGAACAGAGTGATTAACCCAATAAACACTGAGTGACTAGAGAGTAAACACAAAATCCAGTGAGGGTTCAATAGCTCATCACCATATATCTCTGCTTAATTGTTAATTGCCTTGCAAGTTTGTGAAATACTTTTACCTATCTCAACTGTAAAAGTGCTTTAACATTATCTAAGGTTTGGCTATGTATATATGATTCCTTGAAAATATGAAGCAAACTAACCACATGTAAGCTTTATATATATAGGTGGATAATAATTAGAATTGCATGATTCATGTAGGTAGCTTGAATTTAGAATAGGTTGCATTGCATGAGATTCCACCATTCTACCTTCACTTTTTCCCTTGGATTTAGCATGAGGACATGCTATTGTTTAAGTGTGGGGAGGTTGATAAACCCATATTTTATGATGTATTTTGTGCTCAATTTAAGTGATTTACTCAATCCTTCACCCACTTATTCATGTAAATTGCATGGTTTTACTTTTCCTTCCTTACTTTATGATATATGTGAAAACATGTTTTCTTATGCTTTAAAAATATTAATTTTTAATTATCCTTTATTACCATTCGATGCTGTGATTTGTGTGTTAAGTATTTTCAGGTTTCATAAGACATGAATGGCTTAGAGGACAGAAAGAAAACATACAAAAATGGAAGGAAAGCACAAAAATGGAGTTTTGAAGAAAAGTCAGCGACGCGAACGCATGGACGACGCGGCCGCGTGCCTAGCGCGAAAAGGCATCGACGCGCACACGTGACTGACACAGACGTGTGCCTTGAGTAGAACGTAAATGATGCGTACGCATGACCGACGCATACTCGTGACAAGGAAAACTCCCAGATGACGCGAACGCATGACCCACGCGAACGCGTGACAAACACCACGTACCAGAATCTGTAGAAAATGCCCCCAGCGATTTCTGGATCCTTTTTAGGCCCAATTCTGAATCCAGAAACACAGAATATAAGCCAGAGAATGGAGGAATAAAAAAGGAGGACAACTTATCATACATTCACAATTCAGAATTTTAGATTTAGATGTAGCTTTTAGAGAGAGAGGTTCTCTCCTCTCTCTTAGGATTAGGATTCCTCTTAAAGGAATTATGATTTCTTCTTCTCAATTTCCAAGTTTAATATTCCTTTTATTTATTTTCTCAATTTAGTTTATGAACTCTTTATGTTTAGATTGATTTTCTTTTATTAATGCAATTTGAGGTATTTCAGAATTATGATTGCTTTCCTTTATTTATCTAAATAATTTAGATTTTTCTCTTTTGGCTTCGGTTGATTAATTGGTAACTCTTGAGTTGTCAAACTCATCGTGATTGATAATTATCTTTGCTTATTGATTTAAATTCCTATAACTCTAGTCTTTCCTTAGGAGTTGACTAGGACTTTAGGTGTTAAATTGATTTATCTACTTGACTTACCTTCATAGTTAGATGTTGACTTAGTGGGGAGCAAAATATAATTCTCATCACCATTGATAAGGATAACTAGGATAGGACTTCTAATTTTCATACCGTGCCAAGAGTTTTATTAGCTATTGATTTATTAATTCCTGCAATCTATTTTTTCTCATTCAAACCTTTTTCAAAAACCGAAAAATACACCTTTTTCTATAACCAATAATAAATCATACTTCCCTGCAATTCCTTGAGAAGACGACCCGAGGTTTAAATACTTCAGTTATAAATTTTATTGGGTTTTATTACTTGTGACAACCAAACTTTTGTACGAAAGGATTTTCTGTTGGTTTAGAAACTATACTTACAATGTGATTATTTTTATAAAAATTCTTTACTGGCAGGAATCTAATCGTCACGGTTCTTATCAGTCACTTTAATCATGCAAAGGTTCAATTCATGGCAAATTTTAATTGATTAAACCCTAATTCCTTAGCAATTTAAGCTCTTCCAACCAAATCAAAGGAATTTCGTTGATAGAAAATAAATGTCGATCTAGAATTTCTCAAAGGAATTTCATTGCAAGCATAGTCCAAACCAACAATTAATCCTCAATTAAAGTTTAAAAGGTTGTCACAATACAAATCAAAATAACCTGGAATATTAATCGTGGGTCGTTCTCCCTAGGAATTGCAATCAAGTACTCAATTATTGGCTATGAAGGAAATCGGGGGGTGAGGTAGCAATTGACAAGAAATGTAAATAACAAGAAAGAAAAGAAGACTCAAATGATAAAAAAGGTCTTGGCAAGAGTTTATGGTTAAGCATCACTATCCTTATTACCAACCACAATATGATAATTACAAGGTTCAATCCCACTTTGTCACCCCTAACATCGGAGGAAAGTCAAATGGGTTTAATTAATCCTAATCCAAAAGTCCTAGCCAACTCACTAATTCATCTAGTGAAAGACTAGCGTCAATAGAAACAAATTATCAATCACTTGGATATTAGTAACTCAAGGATACCCAAGTTACCAACCCAAGCCAAGAATAGAAAAATCTAATCCATAGCTAAAAGAAACATTTCATCAAACACCTAGAGTGCAACAAAAGCAAACATCATAAAATGCAAGAATTATTAAAAACCATAACTAACCCAAGCAAAAAATCAATAATAGCCACTAAAGCAAATATCAAAAGACATAAAAACATAAAAATGCAATAAAAAGGAATTGAGATTAACAAGAGAGTTCATGAACTAAAATTGGCAACATAAAAGAATTAACAAGAAGGATTAGGTAAATCAAGATCCTAGAATAAGAAAATATAGAGAAAACTAAAATAGAACAAGATTGAAACTTAATTCTAAAGAAAACTTAAACTAAAAAACTTTAAATTCTAGAGAGAGAGGAGAGAGCTTCTCCCTAGAATTCTAACTTAAAAACATGATAAAAGCCTCCACTAACACTACTTGGTTCGTCCCCCTTCAATCCTTGGGTTCAATAGCATCAGAAATGGGTTGGATTTAGACCAAAATGAGCTAGAAATCGCGGATCATGTTTTGCATTAAGTGAGTCACGTGCTGCCTGTCACGTGTACGGGTAGGGCATGCGTACACGTCACCTAAGTCCATGTCCACTATAGTAAATTGCATATCATTTTGAAGCCCCGGATGTTATCTTTCCAACGTAACTAGAACCGCCTTATTTGGATCTCTGTAGCTCAAGTTATGATCGATTTAATACAAAGAGGTCAGGATTGACAGCTTAGCAATTTCTTCATTTCTTCATGAATTCTCCCACTTTGCATACTTTTCTTCCATTTTCTCAAGCCATTCTTGCCTTTAAAACCTTAAATCACTCAAACAAATATATCAAGGCATCGAATGGAAGAAAAGTGAATTAAATTTAGCATTTTAAAGGCCTAAAAAGTATGTTTTTACTCTTAAGTACAATTTACGAGAAATTCACAAAACCATGCTATTTCAATGAATAAGTGTAGGAAAAGTTGAAAAAATCCACCAATTAAATATAAGATAAACCATAAAATTGTGACTTATCAATCTCTCCACACTTAAACATTAGCATGTCCTCATGCTAAGAATAAAGAAAGACAAGAAATAGGGTATGAACATTTATTTAATGTAATCTATCTACATGAATGCAACTAAATACAAAATTCTTCTACTCACTTGGTTAAAAATAAATCAATATCCAAGAATATATATAAACACATATGGCTAAGATAGTATGATTGTTCATGAATTCCACAAATTCAAATCTCAAAATGAAGTACAAATAGATTTGCAAGAAGAAAGCTCGTGAAAGTCGAGAACAAAGGATTGAGCATCTAACCCTCACCGGAAGTGTTTGCACTCTAATCTCTCTAGTGTTTGAGGGTCGATTCTCTCAATTCTCTACTAATCTTGCTTTCTAAGGCTTGCTCTTCTTCTACCAATCAACATATATTCAATGCATGGATAAAGATATCAAGAGGTCTTTTCAAGGGTTATAATGGGGTTAGGGCCAAGGTAGGATTGTATTTGGTCAAGTGGACTAAAATCTGAATCCTTGATTAACCTAAACTTCCCTCCAAACCTAAGACAATCTATGTAATCGAAATGCAAAACCTAACTACCCACTGACTATCTTTTCTACTTATTTATGCATCCCAGTTTTAAACATAATTCATATCATTGCTATCACTATTTACCTTGGGGCATTTTGTCCTCTTTTTATTGCTTTCTTTTTTCTTTTTTTCTTTTTCTTCTTTTTTATTTTTCTTTTCTTTTTGTTTTTCTTCTCTTTTTTTATATATGAGTGTATATAGTAGAGAATATATATATATACATAAGAGATTAATGCATATGATTAAAGTGTTAAATGCATGAATATGCGCAGAAATTTTTTTTTCATATTTTGACAAAAAAGTATAAAATACCCAATTTCTAAACCAAACGTTTCCAAACCCAATTTTTCACACTTAAATTGTGCACACTCTCACTAGTCTAAGCTAACCAAGGATTCAAATTAAGGGCATTTATTATATTCCGGTTAGAGTTAGTGATGTGCTAAAATAAAGAACAAATGGGGTTAAATAAACTCAACATTGGTTTGCAAAGGATGATGAAAAGGGTAAGGCCATTTGGGTATGTGAGTTTTAGTGAAACAAAGGCCTCAATCAGATAAATACATTCATATATTGAACAATGGACATATAGAATCAAGCAAGACAAAGATCACAATCTTATAGAGAACAACACACACCAAAACAAAATATTGGTTGATAAGATGCAATCAATCAAATAGGCTCAAAATCTCACTAGGCTTGTGTGTTCTAGCTCTAAAACCATGTTCCAAAATTAATTTCTTCAAGCAAGTTGAACAAAATTTTTTATCAAATTAGTGGAATGCCCTAAAACAGTTTCTTCGAAAAGAAATCATTACTTCAACCAAGTGGTGCTAGCACAAAGATGGGTAGAATATGTACAAACTTTAACAATTATGCAATCTATCATGCAACAGCTAACTACAAGAAGAAAATTATACTAACTAACAAAGAAAATTAAAGTATAGGTGTTGGAAAGAGGAGTTGTTACCCAGGGAAGTCGGTCATCGGCCTCCCCACACTTAAAGATTGCACCATCCTCGGTGCATTTAAAGATGAGCAAGGGAGGTACGAAATCACCACTTTCAATGACCTATGGGTGGTGTGACAGGGGCACTGATGAGCGGATAATTTATACGCTTTTTGGCATTGTTTTTAGTATGTTTTTAGTAGAATCTAGTTACTTTTAGGGATATTTTCATTAGTTTTTATGTTAAATTCACATTTCTGGACTTTACTATGAGTTTGTGTGTTTTTCTGTGATTTCAGGTATTTTCTGGCTGAAATTGAGGGACTTGAGCAAAAATCATATTCAGAGGTTGAAGAAGGACTGCTAATGTTGTTGGATTTTGACCTTCCTGCACACAAAGTGGATTTTCTGGAGCTACAAAACTCAAAATGGCGCACTTCCAATTGCGTTGGAAAGTAGACATCCAGGGCTTTCCAGCAATATATAATAGTCCATACTTTGGCCGAGTTTAGACGACGTAAAAGGGCGTTGAACGCCTGTTCTACGCTGCTATCTAGAGTTAAACGCCAAAAACACGTCACAAGCCAGAGTTGAACGCCAGAAATACGTTACAAACTGGCGTTCAACTCCAAGATTGACCTCTACACGTGTAACATACAAGCTCAGCACAAGCACACACCAAGTGGACCCCTGAAGTGGATTTATACATCAATTACTTACTTCTGTAAACCCTAGTAACTAGTTTATTATAAATAGGACTTTTTACTATTATATTAGACATCTTTGATCAGTTTTATGCTATCTTAGACTTTCATGGGGGCTGACCATTCGGCCATGCCTGAACCATTATTAGTTATGTATTTTCATACGATAGAGTTTCTGCACTCCATAGATTAAGGTGTGGAGCTCTACTGTTCCTCAAAGATTAATGCAAAGTACTACTATTTTTCTATTCAATTCAACTTATTCCGCTTCTAAGATATTCATTCGCACTTCAACCTGAATGTGATGAACGTGACAATCATCATCATTCCCCCACGAACGCGTGCCTGACAACCACTTCCGTTCCACCTTAGATTGAATGAGTATCTCTTTGATCTCTTAATCAGAATCTTCGTGGTATAAGCTAGATTGATGGCGGCATTCATGAGAGTCCGGAAAGTCTAAACATTGTCTGTGGTATTGCGAGTAGGACTCTAGGATTGAATGACTGTGATGAACTTCAAACTTGCGAGTGCTGGGCGTAGTGACAGACGCAAAAGGAGCGTGAATCCTATTCCAGTATGATCGAGAACCTCAGATGATTAGCCGTGCTGTGACAGAGCATTTGGACCATTTTCACAAGAGGATGGGATGCAGCCATTGACAAGGGTGATGCCTCCACACGATTAGCCATGCAGTGACAGTGCATCGGACCATTTTCCAGAGAGGATAAAAAGTAGCCATTGACAACGGTGATGTCCTTACATAAAGCCAGCCATGGAAAGGAGTAAGACTGATTGGATGAAGACAGCAGGAAAACAGAGGTTCAGAGGAACGAAAGCATCTCTATACAGTTATCTGAAATTCTCACCAATGATATACATAAGTGTTTCTATCCTTATTTTCTATCTATTTATTATTTATGTTCGAAAACTCCATAACTATTTTATATCTGCCTGACTGAGATTTACAAGGTGACCATAGCTTGCTTCATACCAACAATCTCCGTGGGATCGACCCTTACTCACGTAAGGTTTATTACTTGGACGACCCATTGCACTTGCTGGTTAGTTGTATCGAAGTTGTGAATGAAAAATGATTTATTAAGACGTGTGTACAGAGTTTTTGGCGCCGTTGCCTGAGATCACAATTTCGTGCACCAGGCACCTCCATGTCCACCTCTCGATTGCTTTCTTCGCCAAAATCTGAAGTGGACTCTAGAGTGTCGGTCTCCTCCAAAGGTGGGTAGATGGGTGAAGTGCTTGTGGTGTTGTTGATGATGTTGGAATTGCCGGTTGGCTACCTTCCTAGGAGCCTGCTCCTGTTCTCTCTTGGTGACCTTCCTGAAAAGGAGGAGAAAGGGGGCATATTAAGCTAAGAGAAAAAGATATGAAATTAAGAAAATGCAAGTGAGAAGGAATGCCAAATAAGAATGAGGTATATCAAGTACATGGTAGTTACAACATGTAAGTGAGAAACCAACTAAAGCATTGAGGCATATCACTACCACTTGATGCATGAGTCAAGAAAGCACATAAGTATAGACAAAAAAAAATATCAACTCAAGCATTAAAATCGATAAAGATGAACCCACACAAGACTAGCGAAGACATGAGAGAAGTATTAACTGAGAAGAACTCCAAATCAATGAAGCACAAAAAGAATAATATGGAGTTAAATCACTCATTTATGCATGATGTCAAAATAATAGCAATCCATGAACAATAAAAATTAATCATGAAAAATAGTATAAAATCGGAGAAATGTACAAGGAATGCAAGTTTTATGAAAAAGAAGCAAAGAGTTGGAAGCATAAACCAAAAATTGAGGCAAAGTCTCAATGGTTCTTTTTCACAAGCACTTGGTGTGCATGGTAGGAATCAACAAAAAAACTGACAAAACCAATTGTGTAGTGCACTCAAAATGAAAGCTAACAACCGTAGCATCACCAAACAATAAGAAGCACCAAAGCAATACATTGATTTCACAAAAATTGAATGTGGGAATCCAACACCAATGTGAAAATAACAAGCTTAGAAAATAAGGAAAAAGAACTAACCACGAATAACAAAACTAAATACAATTAATAAGAACAAAGGTGATCAAATACCATAATCAAAAGAAAAGTAGAAAGTAAGAGAAGTTGAGAAGTAAAACCTTGAAAAGAGGGAGAAGAAGAAATTGAGAAATTCAAGTGAAAAATGATGAGAGAGGTAAGAAAAAGAGAGAGAAGTAAGGGGGTAAAAGGATCAAAGAAAGAAGAAGAATGAAGGAAGGAGAAGAAGTAAGAAAGAAAGAAACAAGAATGGAGTAGCGAGGAAGAAACAGGGCCGCGTTCCCTTTAATTGAATTTGCAAGGTGATCCGTACACATCGGTCACATGTACACGTGAGTAGTAAAAAAGGGAGGGTGACGTGTACGAGTGAGGCCTCATTGTGCCCTTCACACAGTACCTGTATGGTCCCGGCGCAACTCACTGTCCGGACCATGCGGCCGCACCAACCCAGCACCAGAATTTCACAATCCAGGATCATAGGGTGACACGTATGCGTCGGTCACGCATACGCATGAGTAAGGTTGTGCGCCTCGCACCCCACCAGCACGGTCCTAGCACAACTCACTGTCCAGGCCATGCTATTGCACAGTTTCAGCATGATCTATTTTTAGGGGGTGACGCGTACGCGTCGACCACTCGTACGCGTGAGAGGCCCCCTCTTTTTTTTTGAATACAAGGAAAAGCAATTATAGCACTTTCTAGGAATCTATACAAGAAAAACTCTACAAGAACACTTAGAAATCATGGCAATAATCAAAATTGTCAAATTGATCAAACTAACATAAATGAAAACTCCACAAAACAATGATCATCCAACATACCTAATCAAACTCAAAAGATTCATACCATATATAATAAAAAATATCTAAACAGAGAGATGAAAAATAAGGTAAAAGAGGCTGTAAACAAGAAAGACCATACCATGGTGGGGTGACTCCCACCTAGCACTTTTGTTTAAAGTCCTTAAGTTTGATAATTGGGGACAGCCTTGCTATGGTGGCTTATACTTGAATTCTTCCTTGAATCCCCACTAAAGTTTGCATTTTCAATAGCCTCCGAGATCCCAAATTATGCACACCACACTTCCAAAAAATCTCAAGCAAGTAATAAGACCCCAAGATTGATGACTGTTGATGTGTATTCTGGGGTCCCATATTTTGTTTGTTAACACCCTTTCTTCTTGATCTTCACGCATCCATTCGGGTGACAAAATTCTTGAATTCTCTTTAGAACTCGTAATCCTCATCCTAAATCCATTGAATTGAGCTTCACTCCACCCCCGGACCCCAAAGTTTGAGCTTCCGTCCACTCTGCACCTTGATTATAGTTGCCAACTAATATCCAACTCTTTCTTACTTTCTAATTCACAAAGTGCTCTAAGTTGACCATACATTTCTAACAAAGCATATTGGTATGGTCCAAGAAAATTAAAAGATAAGACGATTACCCACTCAATTTGTAATATGGATGGTGACTTAGCAAGGAAGATATCCAATGGCTTTGGTAATGTGAGCTTCACTCCTTTTCACTCCTTCTTGATAACTTCCACCTTTTGATAACTTTCTTCATTTTCCACTTGTTTGTCAACTTCTTCCAACTCTTCCTCATTTCTTAAAATATGTATTGGAGGCAGTGCACATTCCTCTTCAACATCGGTTTCACATCCAATGGAAGGAGCTTCAACAAGATCACTAATGTCACTTGGTGTAGAGTTGTCTTCAATGAAGGAACTTGCCTGTTGCTCAACCTCCCTTAAATCTTCAACTATTTCTTCATCTTTAAGGATCTCTACTTCCTCCACTTGTTGTAAGACATACTCCATCTCCTTGTTCTTAAGTTGAGATTTTAAAATCTTCTTCATGCTCCGCTCTTCGGTTGATTTTCTACATTCATCCGTGGAAATGCATTGTTTGTGGCATGAATCCCATGAGTCCAAGTTGGCTTTAATTTTGGCAAGGTTAGCCATGATAGCTTCGTGCTTCTTTTGGGCTTCATCTTATTCTTTGTGAAGTATGATTGCTTGAAGCCGATCCATTGCTTCCGTGAGACGATCCCTTGGCTCTCGTTCCACTTGGCTAACATAATTAGGATCATGTTGCTCTTGGATCAATGGATATGGGTATTCTTCCTTGATAGATTGTGGTGGGAAGGAGAATTCATCATGTAGTTGAAAGTTTCCATATATGGGAGGTGGTAGTCCAAGAGGGTTGTGGGGGTAATGATGTTGGAGGTTCTCATATAATGGTTGAGAAGGAAGTGCACTAGAGCTTGGAGGTTGAGATGTTCTTTGGTTATTATTGGATGGTAGAGGTAGGTGGGACATAAGCTCTTGAATGGTAGTTCAAAATTCCCTTTGCTCTTGAAGGATAATATGAAAGGGTGTCATCAGTAGGAGCTTGGTTGGAGGAAGAAGAAGGGTTGTAGGGGTAATGATGTTGGAGTGATGGTGGTTCAATGGGTGCTCGTTCATAATGGTCACAACGGTATGCATAAGAGGAATATGGATTTGGATTGTGTGGAGGTAATTGGTGAAAATAGGATATTGATTGAGAGTGTGGTGGCTAAGGACTATGTTAAGAGTATGGTGCATGGAATGATGGTGGTTGAATGGCATAGTCATGACAAGAACCACTATATCCATTGGGTTGATATGCATTATAGGAGGGGTTGCAATCATAGTAGCTCAGATGAGAAGGTTGCCATGATGGTTGCCCATATGGATGTGGCTCCCTTCTCAAGAATTCTTCCCTCCCATAATGTGAGCCATCATTGAAGTTTCCATTACCTACAACATAGTTATGATCATATCCAAAACCACAAGGATGAGAATTCATATGGGGAAGAGAAAATCAAAACAAAGAATATCAAAAAGCAAAGAAAAAACAAACTCCAAACTACTATCAAAACCAAGAAATAACCAAAAAGCAAGCTATTCACAATATTCACATATTCACAATAGCCAATAATATAATATCATTGCAATTTCCTGACAACAACACAAAAAACTTGATAGAAGATAAATGTCAGTTTAGAATTTTTCAAAGGAATTTCGTTGCAAGCATAGTCCAAACCAACAATTAATCCTCAACTAAAGTTAAAAATGTTATCATAATACAAATCAAAATAACTGGGAGTATTAATCGCAGGTCGTTCTCCCTAGGAATTGCAATCAAGTACTCAATTATTGGCTCTGAAGGGAATCGGGGGTGAGGTAGCAATTGACAAGAAATGTAAATAACAAGAAAGTAAATGGCAATTAACTAACAAAGGAAATGAGACTCAAATAAACCTCCAATTCTTTGGTCACTTAATTTAAATTAGAAGTTTAAGTCTAATTCTAGTTTATGAGCACGTATCACGTTAAGTCCAGGTAATTAGAGAATTGTGAGGAGTTAATTTCAAGCTATTATTCAAGTGATTTAACTTTTCCAAGATTTAACAAGAATTCAAGTAGAGAAAGAGTTATCTTCCAATATACTCTAATACCTAGGATGAAGAAAGAAATCAATCTATTTGATGAGCTTTGGAAGATGACTGAAGATTATGTTACTTAGTTGGTAGGTGATTTTGTATCCTCATTATTTTTTATTCTTTTTTTTTATTTTGTTCAGTATGTTATTTTTTTATAAATATTTTTTGGTATTTTATGTTCTTTTTATTGTAACTTTATTTTTGTTTGATTTGTTATAGATGTCATTAGTTTGCTAACTTCTGTAGGTGAAGAGAAAGAGTATGTGAAGGATAGAAAAATGATGAAGATGATCGTTCTTGAATTATCTTCAAAAGAGTTTTCTTTATGGATCTTATATTGATGGTATTTTGTGTTAATTACTTGTGGCAAAATATTCTTGGTTATTGATTACATCACTAGTTATATGTGTTTGATTCTCATGATAACTTATCTGAATGTTAGACTAATGATTTATTTAAAAATTGCAGTATATTCAAGTTTCATTTGCATAACTAATGATGAAAGGAAAATGAGCTAGATACTGAGATGTCGTTGGTCAGTCAAATAAGACATAAACTTATTCCAAATTCAAACTTTTTAAGAGCAAAGATAGAAAGAAAAAAAGAGTACAAGTTGGGTGGTGGTTGGAGAGCATTCTCCATCAAATATGGAATAAAAGGTGTTAATTGAGATAAAGATTGAACCAATTAAAGAAAAAAATTCTGAAAATCAATTTCTCATATGAATAGATGAGAAATAAAACATATGTTTTCTTTTGTTTTTACATCTTGTTTGGTTTATATATATCAGTGAACACTACAAGAAAGGCTGAGTACCATTGGATTTACCGGTGAATTTATCAAATAAATCCGTCGGTAATTCATTTCCTGTCGGAATGAATTTAATGGTATAAACAGTGACGAAGGAAAAATATCGGTAAAGATTTTCACAAAAATATCACATTCAAGTATAGTTCTAAATCGACAATTAAACCTCAATCAACGTTTAGATTATTTGTAACTTAAGCAAACCCAATAAAATTAACCGAAGTATTTAAACCTCGGGTCGTCTCTCAAAGGAATTGCAGGAAAGTGTAGTTTATTATTGGCTATGAGGTATACTTTGGGGTTTTTGTAATAAGAAACAAGAAAGTAAAATGGCAAGAAAATAAACTAATAACTGAGAAAAGTCCTAGCCAGAGGTAAGAATTGGAATTCCTATACTCATTATCATCCTCAAATGTGATGGTAAATGTAAATTGCCTTCACTTAGTTAACCTCTAACCAATGAAGGAAAGTCAAGTGCGTACAATCAACTTGAGTTCACAAGTCCTAGTTAGACCATAGTGAAAGACTAGATTTAGTGAAGTTCAAGCTAACCCGCAATCTTCAATTACCATTCAACAAGTGACTTTGATAATTCAAGAGTCTCCAAATCATCATCCCAAGCCAAGGACACAAAAATCTATTTTAAAATCCAACCAAGCATTTCATCAAACACTTGGAAGGCACCAAATAAAAACATAGAAAATTAACACGAATTATTAAATCTAAACTACCAAATGCAAGAATCAATAACCAACAATTAAAGAAAGAAGCAATAAACATGAAATACCTTAAATTGCATTAAAAGAAAATTGAATCTAACAAGAAGAGTTTATAAACTAAATTAGGGAAAATAAAGAAATCAACAAGAGAAGATAAACTAAGACACTAGAACAATAAAAGGTAGAAGTAAACTAAATTAAAGCAAGATAAAATTCTAAAGCTAAGAAGAAATAAGACTAGAAACCCTAAAAATCTAGAGAGAGGATAGAGCCTCCCTCTCTAGAAATCTACATCTAACTAAACCTAAAGTGTGTGAAATGAATGAATGATGATTGTTCCAGCTCCACTTTGCAGCCTCTTGTCTTCATTTTTGGGCCTGAAACTGGGTCAAAAGCAGCCCAGAAATCGCTCCCAGGGTTTTCTATTAATTGCAGCACGTGACGTTCGTCACGCATACGCGTCTGCCATGCGTATGCGTCGCTTGAACTCACAACTGGCCACGCGTAGGCGTCAGCCACACGTACACGTCATTTGGACATTGGCTCGGTCACACGTACGCGTCATCCATTCGTACGCGTCGCGATCAGCTTTGCAAATCTCCAAATTCTTTTATTCCTTCCACTTTGGCATGATTCCTCTTCATCTTTTATGCCATTCCTACTTTATAAACCCTGAAAACACTTAACACATGAATCACGACATCGAATGAAAAGAAAAGAGAATTAAAAGTAAGCAATTTTAAGGCCTAGGAAGCATATTTTCAATCATAGCTCAATATTGAGAACGAAACTTAAAAACATGCAATTTACATGAGTAAGTGTGAGAATAGTTGACAAAATCCATTCAATTCAGTACAAAATAAACCATAAAATAGTGGTTCATCAAATCTCCCCACACTTAAATATTAGCATGTCCTCATGCTAAGCTCAAGGGAACCAAAAGAGCGAAGGGAAAATGGTGAGCCTTATGCAATGCAACTTATCTATATGAATGTAACTACATACTAAATGCTTCTACCTAGTTAGTTAAAAGTAAACAAATTCTCCAAGAACAACATGAACTGGATTCCACTAATTCAAATCTCAAAATGAAGTACAAATAGACTTGCAAAAGAAGAAAGCTCATGAAAGCCGGGAACAAAGAATCGAGCACTAAACCCTCATCCGAAGTGTATACACTCTAATCGTTCAAGTGTTTAAAGGTTGATTCTCTCAATTCTCTACTAATCTTTTTTCTCTAAGGCTTGCTCTTCTTCTACCAATCAACAAAAATTTAATGAATGAATGCATATATCAAGAGGTCTTATCATGGGTTGTAATGGGGTTAGGGTCAAGGTAGGAATGTATTTGGTCAAGTGGACTAAAATCTGAATCCTTGATTAACCTAAACTTCCCACCTTACCTAAGACAATCCATGTAATCAAAATACAAAACCTAACTACCCATCAACTGTCTTTTTCACATATTCATGCGTCCCAAATTTTAGTACAATACAAATGCATTGCTACCACCATTTACTTTGGGGCATTTTGTCCCCTTTTATTGCTTTCATATTTTTTTCTTTCTTTTTTCTTTTTATTTTTCTTTTCTTTTTATTTTTCTCAATGCATATGATTAAGGTATTGAATGCGAGAATATGTGCTCAACTATCTTTTTCACATTTTCACAAAAATATACAATACCCAGTTCCCAAACCAAATGTTTCCAACCCCAATTTTCTCACACTTAATTCATGCACACTTTCACTAGTCTAAGCTAACCAAGGATTCAAATTAAGGACATTATTGTTTTCTGTTTAGTGTTAGTGATGTGCTAAAATAAAGAACAAATGGGGTAAAATAGGCTCAACATTGGTTTGCAAAGGATTGACAACAAGGTAAGGCCATTTGGGTATGTGAGATATAGTGAAACAAAGGCCTCAATCACATAAGTGCATGCATACATCAAACAATGGAAATATAGAATCAAGCAAGACAAAGATCATAATTTTAGAGAGAACAACACACACCAAAATAAAATATTGGTTGATAAGATGCAACCAATCAATTTGGTTCAAATAGCTCACTAGGCTTGTGTGTTCGAGCTCTAAAACCATGTTCCAAAAATAAATTTCTTCAAGCAAGTTCAAAAGTTTTAATTCAAATTAGTGAAATGCCCTAAAATGGTTTTTTCGAAAAGAAATTATTACTTCAATCGAGTATTACATAAATGCAAGCAACTAACTACACATGCAATCTAGCATGCAATGCAACAACTGACTAACAAAGAAAATTAAGAATTGGTGTTGAAAAAGAAAGTAGTTACCCATGGAAGTTGGTCTCGACCTCCCCACACTTAAAGATTGCACCGTCCTCGGTGCATGCAAAGATGAGCAAAATGGAGTAGGGTTGCTACAGCTGACGAGCTCCGGCAAAGGATTGTGCAGATGGACTTGTTTGTCAACCCATTCAAAAGCTTTTCCGTTCCCCTTTTGGTGGCTAGCCTGAAAGGAGAGAAAAAGGAAGAAGAATAGCCCACAAACAAAGATATCAAAACAAATAAAATATATGTGGGCTAATGCCAAATAAGATTAGGGTTCTCAACTATATGGTAGCTACAACATGTAAGTGAGAAAGCAATATAAGCGAGTGGCATATCAACAAACACTTGATGCAAGAGTAAAGTTTGAGCATAAGTAGATAGCACGAAGAGAACACTCGGAAGCATCAAGTTTAGATAGGAAAAGGTGGGTCATGAAAGACAATATGAGTCCATATCAATGCACAAAGAATGCAAGTATCACAAAATATTAAGCATTGATTTAAAAGTATCAGCACCCAACAATATCAAACAAGTCAAGAGTACCAAAATAATGCAAGAAATATTCAACAGTTGAGTTAGAAAATTTGACACCAATGTTAAAACAACAAATATAGAAAAGATAAAAGGAACAAACAATAAAGTTAAAATGCAATGAATGCAAGAATGCAAATATAAGAAACAAAAGAAAAGAAAAAAGATAAAAATGAGAAGTGGAGATGTGAAGAGAGGAATATGAAGAAATTAAGAAAGGAAGAAGAAAGAAGAAAGGAAAAGAAACAGGGCTGTTGTAGTCGCACAGGCGACACGCGTGCAGGAGTCATGCGTGCGTGTGAAAACAGAAACAGGCAGGTGACGCGTGAGCGTCGTCCACGCGTACGTGTGGGTGGCCCAAAATAAAAAGTGACGTGTGAGCATCGGTCACGCGTGCGCGTGACTACGTTTAATGCCAAACGCACGAAAGTTGCACAGTTCCATCAGAACTCTCTGGTTTATGTACCAGGGATGGTAGCATTCAGATACGACGCGTGCGCATTGGCCACGCCCACGCGTGGAAGGTCAAAAATTCAAATGATGCGTGCTCGTCAACGAGGCGCACACGTGGGTTGGGTTGTGCCTCTAGAACCCCACTCACATGGTTCCAACGCAAGTCTCTGGTTTTTGTACCAGAGCATTGCAACGTCGCATGTGACGCGTGCGCGTCAGCCATGCGCATGCGTGAAACACACAAAATTTTTTTAATTAACAGGCTACCAAAGTAATGCCAAACATTATTAAATAATTGAAACCACAACTTAAACTAAAGAAACCTAATTAAAAATGAATATTCAACTTATTACCAATACAAACAAAAGAGAAAATAGGAAGAATTTACCATGATGGGGTGTCTCCCACCTAGCATTTTTAGTTAAAGTTCTTAATTTGGACATTTGGTAAGCTCCTTGTCATGGTGTGCTGTGCTTAAACTCATCCTGAAACTTCCAATAAGTTCTAACATTTCCAAATAAATTCACCAAGCCTTGATGAAGTTCTTCACACGCTTTGAGCTCCCAAAGTTGATCCTCTTGTATGCTGGGATCCCAAATCTTGTTTTTATACCCGTCTTCAAGTTGATCATCAAAATCTCATCCGAGTGGTAAGCAAGTCGAATTCTCAATTAAGTACCTAAACAACTTCCTAGACCCAAGCAATCTAGCTCTACGCCGACCTTTGCACTTCAACGTTAAGCATGCAACCAAATTGAACCTTGCATGACAACTCCTACCACTAACCATCTCCCTTGTGCTCTTAAAGCCACAAAGAGCTCTAAGTTGACCATCCGTCCCAAGCAAACCATTCTCAAGTGGGAAAGTAAAGTTTAAGGATAAGAATTTTACTCACTTGAATGTTGTGTTGGATGGCAATGGCTTGGAGAGAGGTGTTTTTAATGATCTTGCAAGCTCCACTCCCTGGTGCCCTTCTTTGATAACTTCCACCTCTTGACACGCTTTTTCAATTTCAACCTCATCCTTGATGTCAGGGCATCTTGGCTAGTTTTACTAGCCATTTTTTGTATGCTTTAGGTTGGTTTCATGCATTTTTCTAGGAAATAAGCAAGTATATGGATGAAAATACATTCACACCATGATTCAAGCAAACATTGTGAATTTTGAATGATTTCATGAGAATTATGCATGAATTGAATGATAAAATGGATGATGCATGATCCCATGATTAAGAGCAAGACTTTGATGCACTTTGTTTGATTGATTTCAGGTAACAAGAAGCAGAGAAGAGCCACGTTAGTGCCACTAACATGGCCATTAACGTGGAAGAAAAGAGAAGCCCCAACATTAGTGAGAAAGTTAGTGGCATTAACTTTGAAGAAGGAGAGCATGGAACGTTAGTGGTAAAAGTAAACACCACTAACGTTAGCGACGGGCAAGAAGACCTACGTTAGTCTCCACGTTAGTTACATTAACGTTGGAACTAACGTGGAAGGAAAGGGAAACGCCAACATTAGTGGAAAAGGTGAACGCCACTAATGTTTGCGAAGCAAAGGAAGACCCACGTTAATGGCCACGTTAGTTACACTAACGTGGACATTAACGTGGGCAAAAATCTCACCTGGCAGCCTGACCATGCCTTTTTCAAACAAGAATAACTTGAGCCACAAAGCTCCAAATGAGGTGATTCCAGTGGCATTGGAAAGTAGGATTCCAGAGCTTTCCAAGAATATATGGCACTACATGGTGGACACTAAATTTGAGGGAGAAAATCTGCCCCGAAAGTGCAAAGATGAACATGGTATCAACCTGTAGTAAGGCCAGCTGACCTCTTCACCTTCCAAGAAGTGTAACTCGAGCTGTAGAGCTCCAAATGATGTGCTTCCAAAGGCGTTGGAAAGTAGACATCCAGAGCTTTCCAATAATATATAATATTATGGGGTGGACAGTAAGTTTAAACTTCAGAACCTGGCAATATTCATCCCCTGATTGCTAACGTTATTGCGACTCACGTTTTCCAGTAACGCTAGCAACTATGCCAGCGACCTTGTCCACTTCAAAGGAGCATAACTTGAGTTCCAGAAGTCCAATTGAGGTGATTCTAGTTGCGTTAGAAATATGACATTCAGAGCTTTCCAACGATATATAATACTTTATAGTGGGCATGAAATTAGAGTACAAACCAGAGGCATCTTTTAAGCCCCAAAATACCAACTGGGTAGCAAGTGTGACGTTAGCCACACTAACTTTAGCACTAAACGCCACTCTTGTAGCATTAGTATGGCTAACGGCAGCAATAATGCCAAGTCACCCTGGACCTCAATCTGATTCACTTCTCTCTCAAGTCCACTTCAAAGCTCAAGCAAGCAAGCCCACAAGTGTCAACCAATCAAGGCCACAAGAAGCATCTAGAATAGGAATTTTCATTTAATTGTAATTTACTTTTAATTTCATTTTGTAATTTAGGAGAGCCTATATAAGGGCCTTAGTTTTTACATTCAAGGGACAGAAATTCTGGAATGGGGGATTGAAGAGGGGTCTTCGGACTCCCTCCCCTCACACACTTTTCCTTTTCTTTCTTTTCTTTGTACTTTTCATTTATAAATTTTGAAGTTTCAATTTTAGTTTTAATTTTCATCTTTACTTTTCTGCACTTTCTTTCTTTTCTATTTTTGTAGAGCAATGATCAACTAACTCTTTTCATTAGGTTAGAGAGCTCTATTGTGATTTAATGGATCAATTGTAGTTTTTATTCTTCTTCTTCTTTCTTTTCTCTTGATTTTACTAGAAAGCTTTCAATCTTCATCCAATTGGATAGTTGTCTTGGAAAAGAAACTATTCATACTTGGATCTCTTCTGAACCATGGAAGAGGAATGAAGAGATCATGCTAGAAATGCTTTCTCATGTTGGACCAAATTGGGGTTTGGGCAGATATGGTGACATATAATTCTCCCAATACTTTAATTTGGAAATACATGTGGTATAATCAGTGACCGCACCTCATCTCTTCTCATGACCAATTAGACCAAGAAATTGGCTATTGATCAAGATTTGAGAGATTGAGTTACCAAGGAATCGGAATCCAATCACTAAAGATTGCCAAGGAGATCAATGAATGCATTGATTGAGGAAGAGATGAGAATGAACTTTATCCGGAGGATTACAAGATCTCTTGATCCCAATGTTCATTTTATTTTTAGTTCTTACATTTACTCTTCTTGCCATTTTACTTTTCTGCACTTTATTGCTTTCTTTACTTTTATGCCATTTACATTTCCTTGTTACTTATCACCCCAATATGATTCGTCTAACTAGGAAAATTAATTAACCATTGATTGCTTAATCCGTTAATCTCTGTGGGATTCGACCTCACTCTTTTGTGAGTTATTACATGACGACAATTCGGTATACTTGCTGAAGGGAAATTTGTTGAGAGACAAATATTTCGTGCATCAATCCTCTTAGTAGCTTTCTTCCATTTCAAGTCCTTGCTCACCAACTTCTTCTGTACATTCCTCATTGTTCAAGTCATATATTGGAGGTTGTGCTCTAGCCTCCTTAACATCAATTTTATAACACAATGAGGAAGGTTCAACAATCTCAAATAGCACATTAGTTGGTGTGGAATCATCTTCAATAATAGGATTTATCGCTTGCTCAACCTCTTCCAATCTCTCATCATCCACAATATGCCTAAGAGGTTGCACATTATCCTCTTCAACATCAAATTCATGCTTAATGGAAGAAGGTTCAACAACTTCCACAACATCATCAATAGCATCACTTGGTGTGGAAGTGTTCTCAAGCTTGGAATCCACCTCTTGTGCAACTTCGCCTAGGTCTTTAACCACTTCTTATTCTTCAACAATCTCCACACTTTCCACTTGTTGCACAATACACTCCATTTTCTTGTTCTCATGTTGAGATTCTAAAATCTCCTTCATGCTCCTCTCTTCGGTTGATTTTTCACATTCATCAATGGAAATACTTTGCTTGTGACATGTATCCCACGAGTCCATGGTGGCTTAAATTTTTGCAATGTTAGCCATGATAGTTTTGCGCATCCTTTGGGCTTCCTCTTGCTCCTTTTGACGGATGATTGCTTAGAGCTGATCCATTGCTTCCTTTAGACAATCTATTGGCTCTTGTTCCACTTGCCTAACATAAGTAGGATCATATTACTCTTGAAATGATGGATATAGGCACTCTTCCATGGAGGGTTGTGGTGGAAAAGAGAGTTCATCTTGCGGTTGAAAAGGAGATGCATTAAGGCTTGAAGGTTGGAAGGTGCTTTGGTTGTTGGTAAAATGTGGAGGTATACGGGATATAAGCTCTTGGAGGGTAGAGGTAAAACCGGTGAGGGTAGAGGTGAGTGTGATTTAAAGATCTTCTTGCTCTTGAAGAATAATACCAAGTGTATCATACATAGGAGCTTGGTTGGAGGGAAAAGAAAGGTTGTGAAGGTAATGATGTTGGAATTGTGGTGGTTCAATGGGTGCTTGTTCACATGGCTCATATGGTGGTTGGTTTGGGAGATATGGATTAGGGTCATATGGAGGTGTTTCGTGGTATGAGGCTTGTGACTATGATTGGGGACTTTATTGAGGAGGGGGTTCATAGGCATATGGTAGAGGTTGTTGATAATCACAAGGAGGTCCACCATAGCCATCGGGTTGGTATGCATCTTGGAATGACTCTTGCTCATAGTAAGTTAGAGGAGGTTGTTGCCAAAAATGTTGTCCATAAGCTTGAGGCTCCTCCCACCTTTGATTGTCCCATCCTTGATGCATGTTCCCATTGTAGCTTCCATTCCCTACAACATTATTGTAACCAAACTTATAGCCAAAGGGGTGAGAATTCATAATGAAAAGAGAAAATAAAAACAAGAACTAATAAGAAATGAGTAAACAAAGTCCTAAAACTAGCAAAAACTAACAAAGAAGCAAAAAGGCAAACATATTCACAATATTAACAATAACCAATAATAAGGCACACACATGCAAGTCCCAGGCAATGGCGCCAAAAACTTGATGGAGAAAAAATGTCGGTAAAGATTTTCACAAAAATATCGCATTGTAAGTATAGTTCTAAACCAACAATTAAACCTAAATCAACATTTAGATTGTTTGTCAGTTAAGCAAACCCAATAAAATTAACCGAAGTATTTAAACCTCAGGTCGTCTCTTAAAGGAATTGCAGGGAAGTGTAGTTTATTATTGGCTATGAGGTATACTTTGGTGTTTTTGTAATAAGAAACAAGAAAGTAAAATGGTAAGAAAATAAACTAATAACTGAGAAAAGTCCTAGCAAGAGGTAAGAATTAGAATTCCTATCCTCATTATCATCCTCAATTGTGATGGTAAATGTAAATTGCCTTCACTTATTTAACCTCTAACCAATGAAGGAAAAGTCAAGTGCGTACAATCAACTTGAGTTCACAAGTCCTAGTCAAACCATAGTGAAAAACTAGATTTAGTGAAGTTCAAGCTAACCGGCAATCTTCAATTACCATTCAACAAGAGACTTTGATAATTCAAGAGTCTCTAAATCATCAACCCAAGCCAAGAACACAAAAATCTATTTTAAAATCCAACCAAATATTTCATCAAACAATTGGAAGGCACCAAATAAAAACATAGAAAATTAACACGAATTATTAAATCTAAACTACCGAATGCAAGAATCAATAACCAACAATTAAAGAAAGAAGCAATAAACATGAAATATCTCAAATTGTATTAAAAGAAAATTGAATGTAACAAGAAGAGTTCATAAACTAAATTGGAGAAAATAAAGAAATCAACAAGAGAAGATAAACTAAGACACTAGAACAATAAAAGGTAGAAGAAAACTAAATTAAAGCAAGATAAAATTTTGAAGCTAAGAAGAAATAAGACTAAAAACCCTAAAAACCTAGAGAGTGGAGAGAGCCTCTCTCTCTCTCTCTCTCTCTAGAAATCTACATCTAACTAAACCTAAAGTGTGTGAATGAATGAATGATGATTGTTCCATCTTTATTCTGCAGCCTCTTGTCTTCATTTTCGGGCCTAAAGCTGGGTCAAAAGCAGCCTAGAAATTGCCCCAGCATATTCTGTTAATTACAGCATGTGACATTCATCACGCGTACGCGTACGCGTCGCTTGAACTCGGCACTGGCCACGCGTGTGCATCATTTGGACATTGGCTCGGTCACGCGTACGCATCATCCATGCGTACGTGTCGCGATCAGCTTCTCAAATCTCCAAATTCTTGTGTTCCTTCCACTTTGGCATGCTTCCTCTTCATCCTCTATGTCATTCCTGCTCTATAAACTCTGAAAACACTTAACACACGAATCACGACATCGAATGAAAATAAATAGGAATTAAAAGTAAGCAATTTTTAGGAAGCATGTTTTCAATCATAGCACAATATTCAGAAGGAAAAATAAAAAAATGTAATTTACATGAGTTAGTGTGAGAATAGTTGACAAAATCCACTCAATTCAGTACAAAATAAACCATAAAATAGTGGTTCATCAAACAGCACCAAAAAATGTTTACCAGTGGATTATTTCGTCCGACGGTAATTACTGGTGGATTTTGCGTCAGATTTTACAATTAATATGATGAAAATAAGCGGTTGTTTACCGTCGGATTTTTTCGACGGTAATTTTGGAGCCATATTATGTTTAGTGGCGCCTTTACCATTGGATTTTTCGACCGGTAAATCGGACAGTATACAATTTTTTTTTGCATAATTAGCGCACAATTAGTAGTGAAATTAATTTTTGTTACAAGATTAGTGTACAAATTCTAAATAACATAAATTGCCTAATAATTTTATTAAATATCAAGGGTCTAAATATAATAAAAAGTCAAAGAAGTAACATACAATGAAATAGACATAAAAAAATTAAATCCTAACCCTACGAATCTTGGTAATCGTCGTTGTCATCATCTTTCCCCTACTGAGGTGGCAGACTAGGTGCTGATGTTGGTGCCCCACCAGCAACGTTGCTGCCTCTAGCGTGCATCTGCTCGATGTATACCACCATTTGGTCTCATAAGCGCTCTAGCCGCTCCAGCTTCTCCGTCAGCTTTGACCTGATGGTAACAGTGTTTCCCACATGTGCAAGAAGCTGGTTGTACCTCTCCTCAGACTACTGAGCTTAGTGAAGCTCCTGAGTGATCTTTTACACATCCTCCCTCAAATCGATAACTTTCGCGGGATCGGCAGGGATGTTAGCAGAGGCAGAGGCAGAGGCAGATGAAGCCGCCAACATGGAGATGCAGAGACTGCTGGTGAAGAATGACCCAAACCCATGAATGCGATTCTTGTATGGCTTAGAAGCGGTCTCACACCAAACCCTATCAGGATCAACGACTGAGGCATCGGAGCTGGAATTATCCCCACTAGGCTAAGATTACTAGGTCGCATCCTCCAATACTTGCGTGTAGTCCTCCTTTGTAACACACGATGTAATTAGGATGACAATTAATTGACTTTAAACTGAATTCATTTCAAACTTAGACTTAATTGAAACTTACATAATGAGTCGCAGATCGCTCATCAGCAAATCTTTTCTTGTTGGCCTTCAAGGTATGGGTATACTTAAAGGTCTCCACCAATGATGTCTCACGCTCCAATGAATTAGACAACACATATTGAAACCAACTAATAAAATAAATCAAGTAACAATTAATTCAGGTAATAATTAACAAAGATTACCAAACTACATACCAGCCTGCTCTTCGTATGTATGAAAGTCGCCGACTCACGGGTATACTTTGATGACCTTAGAGAAGCCCTGGTAGTTTTGTTTGTCAGACAGCGACATTTGAACCTCTCATCGATACTAAAATGGATGTCCAGTTCCTTCTTAATATTTGGATAGATCCAAATCATAAGGTGATCGCTCCCTTATGAACGTCCTGCATCATCTGCTGAAGTTGCCTAACTATCCGGTGGTCATAGATTTTTCTGATCAAGATATCATGTTCCCTATCCCATATAAAGTTCTCCTTCACAAAGTAATTCAACAACATTCAGTTCTTACCGCCCACTTCTGAAACCATCGCTCTCTGGTCTCAGTAGTGATCTACGTGTAGCTCGGCCATGGGTGGTCGTACATGGACTTAATTACATTAGAGATCTCCTGTGTATATGCATTGTTGTTCGGTGCAAACCTATCAATGAAAAACTTATGATTATCAAACACATAAAAAAACATAAAAACTTAACAAATTCAAAATAGATTGCGAATAAAGACATTAAATACTACTCATTCCTGCATGCCATTAGGCGAAATCCTCATCCGTATGACGGGTGGTGGTAGAGAGACATTTGGCTAGGATGCATTAGAGGAATCACCCACCGCGATCTTTGTCGCTGGAGTTGTAGTGGGGCGTAGCAGAAGGAGCTACATAGTTGGGTTTGGGACCATGATGAACTGTTGGTCCGGTGGACCCGCCTGTGACGTCACAGGAGTCGACAGGGTAGTCAGGGTAGAGCGTAAGGACAAAATAGTCCCTGGGGTGCCGGTGGAAACCATCCCTCTACCACGACCACGAGACCAACTCGTGACATCTCTACTACCTGTCGTCATGTCTGCAAAGAGAATACCAATTAACACTAATCAACATATATATAACATAAATCCTTCAATATTTATATTATTTCAAAAAAAAATTGACATAACCTCCCCTAAAATTTGACACATATTCATCTTTACGGTTCCGACAAATCCAATCAACCTCAATCTACAACATCGGTCAAAACTCAATTAAATCACAATATTTCCAGTAGAATATATTAACTTGTTTATACTATTGTATACATTTATAAGGGCATCATATATATTGGTATTTAAATCTCAAAGAATGTCATATATGTAACATTAATACATTTATTTGAAAATGTAGGGAATTAAATTAAATTTCACCAAGAATTAAAAAATGAATATTAATTGTTGCCTTGAAATAAATGATATTTTCAATAACTATATATATGAATTAGAATAATCCTAAAAATAATGCACTTAGATTGTGATAGTAAATGAGTACAACCTAATACTTTAAATCTAACCTATCTTAACAACTTAGATCCTCTGGCTAAAACAAAAATTAAAGCTAACTCAAGGATAATACTAATTATTAACTAAAATACAAATTAGACATAAATGCATAAAATCAAGCATTTGGCATGCAAGAGCATCAAACAACAAGAAATAGCACAACCAAGTATTCCTTCAACATCAATTCACACAAATTAGCATGAATGACACAACAATTAGTTGCACATTGCAGATATTCAGCAGAAAATCAATCAATCCAGTCCAAATAAATTCAAATTCAAATTCAAGACACATAACATGTTGAACTAATTATTATAAATTCTCTAACCGATTCTAAATTAAGAACAAATTAAATCAAGAATAATAAAAAAATATATAATGGAAACTTCACTAAGCAACTTGAATAATCAACACAAATCAATAATAATCAACAAAAATCCTATTTTAAAATAACAAGTAAGCTCAGACATTAATCATATTTTAGAAGTTTAGAAGCATTACTTGAAATGAGCTTTAACAGGGGAAGGGAACAGCTGAGTAGGAGTTTCTAGCCTTCCTTCTCACATTAGTGCCAAGAAGAAGGGTAGCAGGAGAAGAAGAAGAGAAGTGGCGACAAAATTGTTTGCAGCAGCGGCGGCAATAGAACAGTGAGAGGATGCCATCAAAGGGAGCTGTCAGATAGGAGAGGGCTGACGGTGAGGTGTTGATGAGGGGAGAGAGTTAGAGAGAGAGTGGGAGGCGAGAAGTTAGAGAGAGAGAGAGAGATTCGAAATGAAGGTGAAGAATGTTCACGGTTTGAATTTAGGCCATGATTACCGTCGGTTTTACCAGTAGATAAATCCAATGGTTACGCATTGCAGGTCACCAAAATGAAGCATTCCACTAAACATGTTTACCGTCAGAAAAATCAAACGCTAAATTTAGCACCTATCTTTCTCGTCATCCTGCCATTTATTATCGGAAAATTTACCGTCAGAATTGAAACTCCGCTGGTAATGCTTTGACCTAACGAATTCAACATTGAAACTCCCGGTAAATCCGTTGGTAAAGCCGCCTCTAATGGCCGACTCTAAATCCTCCACTAGAATATCTATGAAACTATTGATAGTTTTAACAAGAAGAGTAGTATTTTTTTAATTGTTTTGTTTACAAATAACTATATATTTATGCAGTAACAACGAGATATTGAAAATTACCCAATTCGTATTTTCCAATGTTCTATGCAATTTTTATTTTCTGTTATTGTTAACTGTTTGGTAATTTCATTTTCAAACATATGTTATTTATGCAAGAGTTTCATATCTATTTTGTATCTTATTGTATTTGTATATTCTTTTCGGAAAAAGATAAAAGTGAAATTCTTGAAAATTTAATTATAAACTACATTGAGTGCTTATTTTTATCTTGTTTTCTTCTGTTGAAGAAATATTATTTTTGAGTATGAATATTATTTTTCATGATTTTTGCAAATATGTGGGAATGATGCCTTGGCATCTTTAGTGATTTTTAGATATCTTTTTAGTAGTTTTCTTATGTTTAAATTAAAGTTTTTATGTTTTAATTGAAATTTTCAAAACTAATTTATATATATGGAGTGCTTTAGAATTATTGTGTATTTAGAATTCTTCTATTAAGAAATCAGATGAAAAGAAGCAATCAAAGAAGGCACCTAGGAATCAGCAAGTGTGGACATTCAACGCCCACAATCTGGAGTCTAACGCCTGCAAAGGAAGAAAAGAAGCTGGCACCTAACTCCAAGACTAGGAGACTGGAGCTAATTAAGAAGAAAAGAAGCCTGGCGCCAAGTTTGGAAGTTCAACGCCAGAAATATTTTACCTCCCATGGGTCCAAGGTCAAGCACCCAACCTTGGCACTCAACGCGTTCGAATAAAGATAAGACTAGCTCTTGACACCTAGGCCCAAACATTGGCGCCTAATGCCAGAGGATGGCGCCAAACACAGCCAAAAGAGTAGGTTCCAGTACCCCAAGTCCAGCGCCAGTACCCCAAGTCCAGCGCCAGTACTACAAAGTTCAGCGCCCAAGGCCCAAGTTCTTATAGCCCAAGTTTTGGTGTTTGGATATGTGACATATAATCCTCCCTCTACATGGACCTACAATGGTGTGTGGTATAATCAGGGACCAAGCATATCTCTCTTCATGAGCAATTAGACCAAGGAATTAGCTATTGATCAAGATCTAAGAGATTGAGTCACCAAGGGATTGGGGGTCAATCAATCATGATTGCCAAGAGGTCAATGAGTTGCATGATTGAAGAGGATATAAGCTAGACTTGATCCAAAGAGACAACATCTCCCAATCTCAATGAATTTTCCCCATTCTTATCTATCCATTTCTTTACAACTTATTTTTACATTCAGCAATTTCCCATTCCCATTTACATTCCAAGTCATTTATGATTCTGCACTTTACATTCTGCCATTTATATTCCTGCACTTTATTGCTTTCCCTTACATTCTAGTCATTTACATTTATGTCATTTACAATTCTGCACTTTACAATCCTATTGATCCGCTTGACTAATTCATCAATTGATTAAAACTGCTCGAGTTTGCCAATCTCTGTGGATACGATCCCACTCCACTGTGGGTTATTACTTGACAATAATTTTGGTGCGCTTACCAAAAGAATTAATTCACCAATTTTGAATGGGGTGTGAATTTAGATCTACTTCTTCTTTTGGTTTAGTTTTCCTTTTATCTCTACTTGTTCTAGCATTTTACTTTTCTTATAATTCCTTTATATTGTTAATTTTACTTTATGAACTCTTTTGTAGATCTCCTTTTCCTTTCAATGCAATTTATGATTTCCATGTCTTTTCATACTTGCTTTGGTTTTGTATTGTTGATCTCTTGCTTTTGACTAGTTATAGTTCCTTTAACTCTTATAATTTATAATGTCTACTTTTATTGCCTTTTATGTGTTTGATGAAATGTCTCTTTTAGTTTTGAGCTAGATTTTTCTCCTCTTGGTTTAGGTTAAGTAATTGGAGACTCTTGCGTTATCAAACTCTTTTGTTGATAGATAATTGGAAGCTGATAGTTGATTTGAATGCTACTAGAGCTAGTCTTTCCTTAGGATTTGACTAGGACTTGTGGACTCAAGTTGATTACATCCACTTGACTTTCCTTCATAGTTAGAGGTTAACTAAGTGGAGCAATGAACAATTCTCATCACAATTGATGATGATAATAAGGATAGGATTTCTAGTTCTCATACCTTGCCAAGAGCTTTGTTAGTTGTTAGTTTATTTCTTTTGCCATTTACATTTCTTGCCTATTATTCCAAAAACCCCAAAATATACAACCCATAGCCAATAACAAGAACACTACCCTACAATTCCTATGATCAATCCTCTTGGCAACAACCTCTACCAATGCACTATGAACAAGAGCCATTCTATGATGCATACCAATCAAATGGCTTTGGTGATCTTCCTTGTGACTATCAACAACCACCACCATATGCCTATGAGTCTTATCCTCAACATAGCCATCAACTATACTCACAAGCCCATTTCCATCAAACACCTCCCTATGATCCACCCCCATCATATAACCAAGCACCCCTACCTCATCCTTGTGACCATTATGAGAGAAAACCCATAGAACCACCCACATTCCAATACAATTGCTCCCAAGAACGACAATCTCCATACCCTTACCAAGAAGAACCACCTTCCTATTATGAACCCTTCCTTCCAAATAATGAACCCTCCTATTCACCCCAAGCCCCAATAGATGATTCTCTCACTTTGCTACTTCAAGGGCAAGAGGATATGCAAAGGAATGCACTAGAATTTGTGACTAACTTTACCAAGGTAGTGCATACTTTGGCCTCCCAATACTCATGCACTCAAAGTAATTCCATGGCCACATGTTAAGGATCAAAAGAAGAGTATAGCATGAAGGAGAGATTGGAAAATCCAGTGGAGAATGAGGAGTTAGATTTTGTATTGGAGCAATTGGAGGAAGCCATGATTATTGAAGAAGTGGAAGAAGTGGTAGAAGATTTAGGAGATGCGGAACCACCATGGGAGTCTCAACAACCTCCAAGGTACATCAAGGTTGAAGAATTTGAGGAGGTTGATCAAGAGATGAATTCAATCATCGAAGAATTCCTATCTATAATTGAATCCTCTCCCATTGGACATGAAGTTGAAGTTATTGAAGACAACTCCGCACCAAGTGACATTGGTGACCTTGTTGAAGACTCTTCTGTTGGGTGTGAAGTCGATGTTGAAGTGGACTTCACACAACCTCTAAAGTTTGATTTGATTAAGGATGATGAAGAGTTGGAAGAAGTCAACAAGCAAAGAGAAGTTGAAGAAAGTTGTCAAGATGTGGAGGTAATCAAGGAAGAACACAAGGGAGTGAAGCTTGCAAGACCAGTGGAAATACTTCTCCCCAAGCTATCACCATCCATTCTTTCATTCAAGTGGGTAAATCCCTTATCCTTAAGCTTTATTATTCCCCTTGAATATGGTTTGCTTGAGATGGATGTTCAACTTAGAAATATTTGTGGATTGAAGAGAAAAAGGGAGATGGTTAGCGATTGGAAACATCACTCTTGGTTCATGATGATTACATGTTCAAGGTTTAATAGCAAGGGTTGGTGTAGAGCTAGATTGCTTAGGTCTAGGATGATGTTTAGTCGCTTGAGTGAGAATTTCGAGATTATGGCAACCAAATGGATTAATGATGATCAACTTGAAGATGGGTGTAGAAATAAGATTTGGGATCCCGGCATACATGAGGATCAATTTTGGGGGCCCTTAGCTTGTGTGGAACTTCATCAAGGCTTCATGGCATTAATTTTGAAGAATAGAGCTCATTGGAAGTCCAAGCATTGGTGGATGTTCAAGGATGGATTCAAGCACAAGCCACCATGACAAGGAGCTTCTCAAAATGTCCAACTTAAGGACAATAAATAAAAGTGCTAGGTGGGAGACACCCCACCATAGTAAAATCTTTTCATTTTTCTCTTTTGTAAATATTAGTAAAAATAGGTTTAATTTCATGTTCTGTTTAGTTTGTTGAGTTTATTTGGTAGTTTGACATGTTAAATAAGGTTTTATGGTATTTTGGTAGCTGTTTGGAGGCTTGGAATGCTTGGTTTTGTGGAAGAGATTGAAAATTTTTTGAAAAACAGAGCACCAACCCATGCATACGTGCAACCCACGCGTACGCGTGTGTCAAGTATTTTCGACCATCCACGCGCACGCGTGACTCACGCGTACGCGTGGATTCAAAAATTTCCCCTCCATACAAAAACCTGAGAGTTGTGCGTGTTTTGGGCTGGCATTATGCGTTTTGCACAAAAACCAACCCACGCGTACGCGTCAACCCACGCGTACGCGTCAACCCACGCATACGCGTCGCTTCTCTGAATAATCCACCACGCGTATGCGTGACCCATGCGTACGCATCGATGCCATTTCACCTATCCATGCGTACGCGTCGCATGACGCGCGCATGTGGATTGCCTTGCTCCACACACCTTCTTTTCTTTCCCTCTTTCCATTTCTTTCCTTCTTCTCTCTTCTCGTCTTTTCTTTCCCTTCTTCAACCATCATCCAACACTACTAAATACCATCTATAACCATTTCTTTTAGTTAGTTAGTTAGTTGTTTAGTTAGTTTAATTTTTCATTTTATTTTCTGTTTTTCATTGTAAGTGTTGGATTATAAATCTTGTTTACTGTTAATTGCTGCTGATTATCCATGAGATGCTATCCTAGCATCATTGTTGCTAATTTCAGTTGTTGGATTCTTTGTTGAGGTTATCATTTGCTACTTGGTTTTAAGATCCTAATGCTTAATGTTTGTGAATACCAAGTACATGTTACATTGCCTTCAAGTATGTTAACTCTTTTGAATTGCATGATTTGGCCACCATGTGATTTGAATCCTTTTCTTTGAATAGGAAATTCCTTGATATTGGATGTTGTGCATTTATCTTAATGCATTGTGTTTTTTGATCATATGCATCCATATGTTATGCTTAAGCCTTAATGGCATGATTGACCATTGATTGTTTACTTATGTGCTCTACACATATTTGAAACTAGTCATTTTGGCATAATGTGTCTTTTGTGAAATTGGATTAGAAGATCACTTAGGGACATCCTTTTGAAATTCTTAAACTAAATCGACCATGCTTGCTATGGGATTGACTTTTCACCTCTAGTTCTCTTTTACTACATTGCATAGCAACCATGTTTCCCATCTTATGTCAACTAGGTGATGTGAGCCCCAAATTCAAAGTGTGTCATTGATTGATGTGTAAATTTCATATACCATTTGGTCCATTAAGTTCTCGTGCACATCAATAAATGTCCATTTATTATCCAATTCACAATTGCTTGATTCTTGACTTGAATGCTTTCATGCCTCTTCACTACTTGTTTGTATCTTGACTTACAAGTCTTCTGAGATTATTTCAAACACACTAGAATGAGTGAAGTGCATTCTCCTATTGTGTAAATTGTGACAAAGCTCTTTATGCTAGTGTGCGTGTGTTTTAAACCACACGTAATTTAGAGCTCACACACTCTTTTCTTCAATGTCACACTAATTCACTCACTCAATTCTAGTGACCATTACCTCATTCCAACAATTTAGGCTTCCTTGCTTTTGCATTTACTTTTCTCACTATCCTGCCTTCTAATTTCAGGTTGAGTCACCATAAGCAAAAATGGAAGTGGGAAAAAGAACACGCAGCAACCGGTTGATCCACCAGCTGAAGGTGGCAACTAGGAAGTCGCCGTACCCCCTTGCTCATCTTTGAATGCATCAAGGACTGTGCAAACTTTTAAGAGTGGGGAGGTCGTCCGACCAGTCGGCATTTTTGGGTGACAAGTTTCTAATCCCAACACTTTTGCATTTCATTTAGGATTTTTAGTTGCATATATATATATATAATAAGCTTAGTTAGAATAATGAAACTCTCTAAGAAAAATAATTTTTTTACAGGGCATTGACATCCCAATTGATTTGAGTGAAATTTTTTCATTGAACTTGCTTGAATTATACATTTTGGATCATGTTTTGAGCTAAGAACACAAGGTTGTGAGTTTTGAGCCTAATTGCGTGCTTACATCTTATAACCACTTATTTTCCTTCTTGTGTGCATTATTCTCTTTCTATGATTGTAATCTTTGATTTGTTTGATTCTATATGTCCATTATTTTGTGTATACATGCATTTATATGATTGAGGCCATCATTTCATTTAGCTCACTTTCCCAAATAGCCTACCATTTATCAACCTTTGTAGCCAACTTTGAGCCTACGATTAACCCACTTTGTCCTTTAATTTATCACATTACAAGCCTTAAAGCGAAAAATAATAAATGTCCTTAATATGGATCTTTGATTAGCCTAGGCTAGTGAGTGTGTGTATCATTCAAGTGTGGGAAAACTTGGGACATTGGTTGAGGCAAAAAGGTGTTTTGTATTTCTATATTTGGGAATTGGATGCATACTCATGTGTTAATTAAATGTTTAGACCTTCTACATTGATGTTCTTGTATATAGTAGTTTGAAAGAAAGAAAAATGAGAAAAACAAAAGAAAAATAAATAAGTATGGAAAAGAAAAGAAAAAAAATATAGAAAAAGAAAGAAAAAGAAAAAGCAATAAAAAGGGGACAAAATACTCCAAAGAAAAGTTCAATAAGAATCAATGCATATGTGTTGTGAAGTGAAAAGAAAATGCATGAGTATGTGAAAAAGGGAAGAATGGGTAGTTAGGTTAGCACTTAAATTGTATAGGTTGTTATATAGGTTAGGTGGGAAGCTTAGGTTAATCAAAGATTCAAATTCTAGTCCACTTAACCATATATAACCCTACCTTGACCCTAACTCCATTACAACCTTGTGGAAAGACCTCATGATATTTGTATGCATGCATAAAGTAATTATTGATTGTTAGATGAAAAATAAATCTTGGAAAGCATAATTAGGAGAGAATTGAGTGAATCAACCCCAAACACTTGAGCGACTAGTGCGGATACACATAAGGTGAGGGTTCGATTGCTCAATTAGATGTTTTCACCTACGATCATCACTTTTCTTGCAAGTTTGTAAAAATTTTTAATAACTCAATTCAAATGTGGATTTAATTGATTGCTATTGATTTAGCCCTTATGCTTATATATGTTTCCTTGGGAATTGAATTGTTTTGACCAAGTAGTTGCATTCCTTTAGATAGTACATTTAGGTAGATTGCATTTAGATATTTTATTACATTGAATAAGTGTTGGTACTCTTTGTTTCTTTCTTTATTCTAGCATGAGGACATGCTTGGTTTAAGTGTGGGGAGGTTGATAAACCCCATTTTTAGGGTTTATTTTGTGTTGATTTTAGAGGATTTTATCATCTTTTCTCACATTTATACAATGAAATAGCATGGTTTTGAGATTCTCCTTTAATTTGTGCTTAAGTGTGAAAACATGCTTTTTAGGCCCTTAATTTCTAATTTTAATTCACCTTTGATTCCACTAGATGCCTTGATGTGTTTGTTAGTGTATTCAGGTTGAAAAGGCTAGAAATGGATCAAAGGAGTGAAGAGGAAAGCATGCAAAGTGGAGAACTCATGGAAAATCAAGGATTTAGAGTGCTGACACCGATGCGCACGCGTGGATGATGAAGTCTCATGGCGACGCGTATGCGTGCACTACGCGTACGCGTGGATAGCAAAACGCCAAACAACGCGTACGCGTGACCCATGTGTATGCGTCGCTGCTCGCACGTGACATCATTAAAGTGAAAAGGTTGGGGGTGATTTCTGAGCTTCCCAGGCTCAAATCCAACTCATTTTCTAAGCCTATTACATGCAGAATTGAAGATTGAAAAAGGGGGGAAATCATTCATACACTTTGTTTTAGAGAGAGATATAGAATTCTAGAGAGAGAGGCTCTCTCCTCTCTCTAGAGTAGGGTTCTTAGTTTTCTTCTCCTTTTATATCTAGATCTACTTCTTCTTTTGCTTTAGTTTTCCTTTTATCTCTACTTGTTCTAGCATTTTACTTTTCTTGTAGTTCCTTTATATTGTAAATTTTAGTTTATGAAATCTTTTGTAGATCTCCTTTTCCTTTCAATGCAATTTATGATTTCCATGTCTTTTCATACTTGCTTTGGTTTTGTATTGTTGATCTCTTGCCTTTGACTAGTTATAGTTCCTTTAATTCTTGCAATTTATAATGTTTACTTTTATTACCTTTTATGTGTTTGATGAAATGTCTCTTTTAGTTTTGAGCTAGATTTTTCTCCTCTTCATTTAGGTTAAGTAATTGGAGACTTTTGAGTTATCAAACTCTTTTGTTGATTTATAATTGGAAGTTGACAGTTGATTTGAATGCCACTAAAGCTAGTCTTTCCTTAGGATTTGACTAGGACTTGTGGACTCAAGTTGATTACATCCACTTGACTTTCCTTCATAGTTAGAGGTTAACTAAGTGGAGCAATGAACAATTCTCATCACAATTGATGATGATAATAAGGATAGGACTTCTACTTCTCATACCTTGCCAAGAGCTTTGCTAGTTGTTAGTTTATTTCTTTTGCCATTTACATTTTTTTCCTATTATTCAAAAACCCCAAAACATGCAACCCATAGCCAATAACAAGAACACTACCCTGCAATTCCTTGAGAGATGACCCGAGGTTTAAATACTTTGGTTTATTTTTATTGGGGTTTGTTCTTTTGACAAACAAATTTTTGATTGAGGAATTATTTGTTGGTTTAGAACTATGCTTACAACGAGATTTTATTTGTGAAATTCTATACCGGCACAATAATTTTCCGTTCATCAAAAATGGTGCCGTTACCTTGGAGTTGCAATTGTGTGCCTTGTTATTGGTTATGGTATATATGTGAGTATTATGAATATGTTTGCCTTTTGCTTCATTGTTAGTTTTTGGTAGTTGTAAAAGTTTATTTTCTTTATTTGTTACTAGTTTTTGTTTTTATTTTCTCTTGCTACTATGAATTCTCATCACTTTGGCTATGAGTGTGATTACAATTATGTTATAGGGAATGTAGATTACAATGAGGATGTGCATCAAGGATGGGACACTTAAAGATGGGAGATATGCATATGATCAATCCTCTTGGCAACAACCTCCCCCAATGCACTATGAACAAGAGCCATTCTATGATGCATACCAATCAAATGACTATGGTGATCTTCCTTGTGACTATCAACAACCACCACCATATGCCTATGAGTTTTATCCTCAACATAGCCATCAACTATACTCACAAGCCCCTTTCCACCAAACACCTCCCTATGATCCACCCCATCATATAACCAAGCACCCCTACCTCATCCTTGTGACCATTATGAGAGAAAACCCATAGAACCACCCACATTCCAATACAATTGCTCCCAAGAACCATAACTTCCATACCCTTACCAAGAAGAACCACCTTCCTATTATGAACCCTTCCTTCCAAATAATGAACCTTCCTATTCACCCCAAACCCCGATAGAAGATTCTCTCACTTTGCTACTTCAAGGGCAAGAGGATATGCAAAGGAATGCACTAGAATTTGTGACTAACTTTGCCAAGGTAGTGTACACTTTGGCCTCCCAATACTCATGCACTCAAAGTACTTCCATGGCCACATGTTAAGGATCAAAAGAAGAGTATAGCATGAAGGAGAGATTGGAAAATCTAGTGGAGAATGAGGAGTTAGATTTTGTATTGGAGCAATTAGAGGAAGCCATGATTATTGAAGAAGAGGAAGAAGTGGTAGAAGATTTAGGAGATGCGGAACCACCATGGGAGTCTCAACAACCTCCAAGGCACATCAATGTTGAAGAATTTGAGGAGGTTGATCAAGAGATGAATTCAATCATCGAAGAATTCCTATCTATAATTGAATCCTCTCCCATTGGACATGAAGTTGAAGTTATTGAAGAAAACTCCACACCAAGTGACATTGGTGACCTTGTTGAAGACACTTCCGTTGGGTGTGAAGTTGATGTTGAAGTGGACTTCACACAACCTCCAAAGTTTGATTTGATTAAGGATGATGAAGAGTTGGAAGAAGTCAACAAGCAAGGAGAAGTTGAAGAAAGTTGTCAAGATGTGGAGGTAATCAAGGAAGAACACAAGGGAGTGAAGCTTGCAAGACCAGTGGAAATACTTCTCCCCAAGCCATCACCATCCATTCTTTCATTCAAGTGGGTAAATCCCTTATCCTTAAGCTTTATTATTCACCTTGAATATGGTTTGCTTGAGACGGATGGTAAACTTAAAAATATTTGTGGATTGAAGAGAAAAATGGAGATGGTTAGTAGTTGGAAACATCATTCTAGGTTCATGATGGTTACATGTTCAAGGTTTAATAGCAAGGGTTGGTGTAGAGCTAGATTGCTTGGGTCTAGGATAATGTTTGGTCGCTTGAGTGAAAATTCCGAGATTATGGCACCCAAATTGATTAATGATGATCAACTTGAAGATGGGTGTAGAAATAAGATTTGGGATCCCGGCATACATGAGGATCAATTTTGGGGACCCTTAGCTTGTGTGGAACTTCATCAAGGCTTGATGGCATTAATTTTGAAGAAAAGAGCTCATTGGAAGTCCAACCATTGGTGGATGTTCAATGATGGATTCAAGCACAAGCCACCATGACAAGGAGCTTCCCAAAATGTCCAATTTAAGGACAATAAATAAAAGTGCTAGGTGCAAGACACCCCACCATGGTAAAATCTTTTCATTTTTCTTTTTTGAAAATATTGGTAAAAATAGGTTTAATTTCAAGTTTTGTTTAGTTTGTTGAGTTTATTTGGTAGTTTGACATGTTAAATAAGGTTTTATTGTGTTTTGGTAGTTGTTTGGAGGCTTGGAATGCCTGGTTTAGTGCAAGAGATTGAAAATTTTTTGAAAAACAGAGCACCAACCCATGCGTATGCGCATCCCACGCGTATGTGTGCGTCAAGCATTTTCGACCATCCACGCGCACGCGTGACCCACGCGTACGCGTGGATTCAAAAATTTCCCCTCCACACAAAAACCCGAGAGTTGTGCGAGTTTTAGGCTGGAATTATGTGTTTCGCACAAAAACCACCCATGCGTACGCGTCAGCCCACGCGTACGCATCGCTTCTCTGAATAAACCCACGCGTACGCGTCGATCCCATTTCACCTATCCACACGTACGCGTCGCATGATGCACGCGCGTGGATTGCCTTGTTCCACACACCTTCTTTTCTTTCGCTCTTTCCATTTCCTTCCTTCTTCTCTCATCTCGTTTTTTCTTTCCCTTCTTCAACCATCATCCAACACTACCAAACACCATCTATAACCATTTTTTTTAGTTAGTTAGTTAGTTGTTTTGTTAGTTTAATTTTTCATTTTATTTTCTATTTTTCATTGTAAGTGTTGGATTATAAATCTTGTTTACTGTTAATTGCTGCTGATTATCCATGAGATGCTATCCTAGCATCATTGTTGCTAATTTCAGTTGTTGGATTCTTTGTTGAGGTTACCATTTGCTACTTGGTTTTAAGATCCTAATGCTTAATGTTTGTGAATACCAAGCGCATGTTACATTGCCTTCAAGTAGTTAACTCTTTTGAATTGCATGATTTGGCTACCTTGTGATTTGAATATTCTTCTTTGACTAGGCAATTTTTTGATATTAGATGTTGTGCATTTATCTTAATGCATTGTATTTTTTGATCATATGCATCCATATGTTATGCATAAGCCTTAATGACATGATTGACCATTGATTGTTTAGTTATGTGCTCTACACATATTTGAAACTAGTCATTTTGGCATAATGTGTCTTTTGTGAAATTGGATTAGAAGATCACCTAGGGACATGCTTTTGAAATTCTCAAGCTATTTGGACCATGCTTGCTATGTGATTGACTTTTCACCTCTAGTTCTCTTTTACTACATTGCATAGCAACCATGTTTCCCATCTTATGTCCACTAGGTAATGTGAGCCACAAATTCAAAGTGTGTCATTGATTGATGTGTAACTTTCATATTCTATTTGGTCCATTAAGTTCTCTTGCACATCAATAAATGTCTATTCATTATCCAATTCACAATTGCTTGATTCTTGGCTTGAATGCTTTCATGCCTCTTCACTACTTGTTTGTATCATGAATTACAAGTCTTCTTAGAGTATTTTAAGCACACTAGAATGAGTGAAGTGCATTCTTCTGTTGTGTAAATTGTGACAAAGCTCTTTATGCTAGTGTGCGTGTGTTCTAAACCGCGCGCAATTTAGAGCTCACATACTCTTTTCTTCATTGTCACACTAATTCACTCACTCAATTCTAGTGATTATTACCTCATTCCAACAATTTAACCTTCCTTGCTTTTGCATTTACTTTTCTTACTATCCTGCCTTCTAATTTCAGGTTGAGTCACCATAAGAAAAAATAGAAGCGAAAAAAAGAACATGCAGCAACCGGTTGATCCACCAGCTGAAGGTGGCAACTAGGAAGTCGCCGTACCCCCTTACTTATCTTTGAATGCACCGAGGACGGTGCAAACTTTTAAGTGTGGGGAGGTCGTCCGACTAGTCGGCATTTTTAGGTGAAAAGTTTCTAATCCCAATACTTTTGCATTTTATTTTTTTTAGGTCTTTTAGGATTCTTAGTTGCATATATATATATTTAAAATAAGCTTAGTTAGAATAATGAAACTCTCCAAGAAAAATAATTTTTTTATAGGGCATTGATATCCCAATTGATTTGAGTGAAAACTTTTCATTGAACTTGCTTGAATTATACATTGTGGATCATGTTTTGAGCTAAGAACACAAGCTTGTGAGTTTTGAGCCTAATTGCGTGCTTACATCTTATAACCACTTATTTTCCTTCTTGTGTGCATTATTCTCTTTCTATGATTGTAATCTTTGATTTGTTTGATTCTATATGTCCATTATTTTGTGTATACATGCATTTATATGATTAAGGCCATCATTTCATTTAGCTCACTTATCCAAATAGCCTACCTTTTATCAACCTTTGTTAGCCAACTTTGAGCCTACAATTAACCCACTATGTTCTTTAATTTAGCACATTACAAGCCTTAAAGCGAAAAATAATAAATGTCCTTGATTTGGACCTTCGATTAGCCTAGGCTAGTGAGTGTGTGTATCATTCAAGTGTGGACAAACTTGGGACATTGGTTGAGGCAAAAAGATATTTTGTATTTCTATATTTGAGAATTGAGTGCATACTCATATGTTAATTAAATGTTTAGACCTTGTGCATTGATGTTCTTGTATATAGTAGTTTGAAAGAAAGAAAAATGAGAAAAACAAAAGAAAAAGAAATAAGTATGGAAAAGAAAAGAAAAAAAATATAGAAAAAGAAAGAAAAAGAAAAAGCAATAAAAAGGGGACAAAATACTCCAAAGTAAAGTTCAATAAGAATCAATGCATATGTGTTGTGAAGTGAAAAGAAAATGCATGAGTATGTGAAAAAAGGAAGAATGGGTAGTTAGATTAGCACTTAAATTCTATAGGCTGTTATATAGGTTAGGTGGGAAGCTTAGGTTAATCAAAGATTCAAATTCTAGTCCACTTAACCATATATAACCCTACCTTGACCCTAACCCCATTACAACCTTGTGGAAAGACCTCATGATATTTGTATGCATGCATGAAGTAATTGTTGATTGTTAGATGAAAAATAAATCTTGGAAAGCATGATTAGGAGAGAATTGAGTGAATCAACCCCAAACACTTGAGCGACTAGAGCGGATACACATCCGGTGAAGGTTCGATTGCTCAATTACATGTTTTCACCTACGAGCATCACTTTTCTTGCAAGTTTGTAAAAATATTTAATAACTCAATTCAATTATGGATTTAATTTGATTGCTATTGCTTAAGCCCTTATGCTTATATATGTTTCCTTGGGAATTGATTTGTTTTGACCAAGTAGTTGCATTCATTTAGATAGTGCATTTAGGTAGATTGGATTTAGATAGTTTATTACATTAAATAAATGTTGGTACCCTTTGTTTCTTTCTTGATTCTAGCATGAGTACATGCTTGGTTTAAGTGTGGGGAGGTTGATAAACCCCATTTTTAGGGTTTATCTTGTGTTGATTTTAGGGGATTTTATCACCTTTTCTCACATTTATTCAATGAAATAGCATGGTTTTGAGATTCTCCTTTAATTTGTGCTTAAGTGTGAAAACATGCTTTTTAGGCCCTTAAACGCTAATCTTAATTCACCTTTGATTCCACTTGATGCCTTGATGTGTGTGTTAGTGTATTCAGGTTGAAAAGGCTAGGAATGGATCAAAAGAGTGAAGAGAAAAGCATGCAAAGTGGAGAACTCATGGAAAATCAAGGATTTGGAGTGCTGACACCGACGCGCACGTGTGACATACGCACACGCGTGGATGATGAAGTCGCATGGCGACTCGTATGCGTGAACTACGCGTATGCGTGGATAGGAAAACGCCAAACGACGCGTATGCCTGACCCATGCGTACGCGTCGCTGCTCGCACGTGACATCATTAAAGTGAAAATGCTGGGGGCAATTTCTGAGCTTCCCGGGCCCAAATCTAACTCATTTTCTGAGCCTATTACATCCAGAATTGAAGATTGAAAAAGGGGGGGAATCATTCATACACTTAGTTTTAGAGAGAGATGTAGAATTCTAGAGAGAGAGGAGAGAGCCTCGGATTAGGGTTCTTAGTTTTCTTCTCTCTAGATTAGGGTTCTTAGTTTTCTTCTCCTTTTAGATCTAGATCTACTTCTTCTTTTGCTTTAGTTTTCCTTATCTCTACTTGTTTTAGCATTTTACTTTTCTTGTAGTTCCTTTATATTGTTAATTTTACTTTATGAACTCTTTTGTAGATCTCCTTTTTCTTTCAATGCAATTTATGAATTCCATGTCTTTTCATACTTGCTTTGGTTTTGTATTGTTGATCTCTTACCTTTGACTAGTTATAGTTCCTTTAATTATTGCAATTTATAATGTTTACTTTTCTTGCCTTTTATGTGTTTGATGAAATGTCTCTTTTAGTTTTGAGCTAGATTTTTCTTCTCTTGGTTTAGGTTGAGTAATTGGAGATTCTTGAGTCATCAAACTCTTTTGTTGATTGATAATTGGAAGTTGATAGTTGATTTGAATGCCACTAAAGCTAGTATTTCCTTAGGATTTGACTATGACTTGTGGACTCAAGTTGATTACATCCACTTGACTTTCCTTCATAGTTAGAGGTTAACTAAGTGGAGCAATGAACAATTCTCATCACAATTGATGATGATAATAAGGATAGGACTTCTAGTTCTCATACCTTGCCAAGAGCTTTTCTAGTTGTTATTTTATTTCTTTTGCCATTTACATTTTTTGCCTATTATTCCAAAAATTCCAAAACATACAACCCATAGCCAATAACAAGAACACTACCCTGCAATTCCTTGAGAGACGACCTGAGGTTTAAATACTTCGGTTTATTTTTATTGGGATTTGTTCTTCTGACAAATAAATTTTTTATTGAGGAATTGTTTGTTAGTTTAGAACTATGCTTACAACGAGATTTCATTTGTGAAATTCTATACCGACACCACAATTTTCTGTTCATCAAGAAGTTAGCCATACTTGGATTTCCTCTGAACCTTGAAAGAGGAATGAGGAAATCATGCTAGAAATGCTTTCTCATGTTGGACTGGTGATGAGCGGATAATTTATACGCTTTTTGGCATTATTTTTACATAGTTTTTAGTATGATTTAGTTAGTTTTGAGTATATTTTTATGATTTTTTAAATAAAAATCACATTTTTGGACTTTACTATGAATTTGTGTGTTTTTTTGTGATTTCAGGTATTTTCTGGCTGTAATTGAGGGACTTGAGCAAAAATCTGATTCAGAGGCTGAAGAAGGACTGCAGATGCTGTTGGATTCTGACCTCCCTGCACTTGAAATAGATTTTCTGGAGCTACAGAAACCCAATTGGCGTGCTCTTAATTGCGTTGGAAAGTAGACATCCAGGGCTTTCGATCAATATATAATAGTCCATACTTTGCCCAAGTTTTGATGATGCAAACTGGCGTTCAAACGCCAACTTCCTGTCCTATTCTGGAGTTAAACGCCAGAAACAGGTTGCAAACCAGAGTTAAACGCCAGAAACAGAATACAATCTGGCGTTTAACTCCAAAAAGAGTCTCTACATATGAAAGCTCAATGCTTAGCCCAAGCACACACCAAGTGGACCCGGAAGTGGATTTTTACATCATTTACTTATCTTATGTAACCCTAGCTACTAGTTTAGTATAAAAACTACTTTTAGTGATTTATTTTATATCTCTGGTTAGTCTTTAAATAATTTTATGTTCAGAGATCACGTTTAGGGGGCTGGCCATTCGGCCATGCCTAGACCTCCATCACTTATGTATTTTCAGCGATAGAGTTTCTAGACACCATAGATTAAAGTGTGGAGCTCTGCTGTTCCTCATGAATTAATGCAAAGTACTATTGTTTTCTTATTCAATTCAAGCTTATTCCTATTCTAAGATATTCGCTTGCCCATCAACTTGATGAATATGATGATCCGTGACACTCATCACTATTCTCAACCTATGAACGCGTGCCTGACAACCACTTTCGTTCTACCTTGGATTGAGTGTTTATCTCTTAGCCTCCATTTCGAAAGATCGGAGTCTTCGTGGTATAAGCTAGAATTATTGGCGGCCATTCCTGAGATCCGGAAAGTCTAAACCTTGTCTGTGGTATTCCGAGTAGGATCTGGGAAGGGATGACTGTGACGAGCTTCAAACTCGCAAGTGTTGGGCGTAATGACAGACGCAAAAGGATCAATAGATCCTATTCCAACATGATCAAGAACCGACATATGATTAGCCATGCAGTGACAGCGCATTTGGACCATTTTCACTGAGAGGACGGGAAGTAGCCATTGACAACGGTGATTCCCAACATATAGCTTGCCATGGAAAGGAGTATGAATGATTGGATGAAGGCAGTAGGAAAGCAGAGATTCAGAAGGAACAAAGCATCTCCATACGCTTATCTGAAATTCTTACCAATGAATTGCATAAGTATCTCTATCCTATTTTATATTTTATTTATATTTTAATTATTAAAACCTTATAACCATTTGAATCCACCTGACTGAGATTTACAAGATGACCATAGCTTGCTTCAAGTCGACAATCTCCGTGGGATCGACCCTTACTCACGTAAGGTTTATTACTTGGACGACCCAGTGCACTTGCTGGTTAGTTGTGCAAAGTTGTGAAGAAGAATTGAGATTATGATAGTGCGTACCAAGTTTTTGGCGCCATTGAGATCACAATTTTGTGCACCAACTGGGTTGGGGGTTGGATGGATATGGTGACATATAATCCTACCAATACTTTGATCTAAAAAAACATGTGGTATAATCAGTGATCGTACTTCATCTCTTTCCATGAGCAATTAGATCAAGGAATTGGGCAATTGTTCAAGCTTAGAGAGATTAAATTGCCAAGGAATTAGGATTCAATCACCTTAGATTGCCAAGAGATCAATGAATGCATGGATTCAGGAAGAGATGAAAATGAACTTGATCTGGAGAATGCAACATCTCCTAAGCCCAATGAGTTCCCCCATTTTTTATCTTACCCATTCGTTAATTTCTGACTGTTTACATTTATGCTCAATCATCCTCATTCCCATTTAAGTTTCTACAATTTACTTTCTGTACTTTACATTATGCCATTTACTTTCAATTATTTACATTTCTTGTTATTTACTTTTCCTGCCATTTAAATTTCTTCAATTCTCAACACAACTTAGCTTAGTTCAACTAGAACATTCCTCTAATTAAAGTTGCTCAACTAATCAATCACTGTGGAATTGGACCTCACTCTATTGTGAGTTTTTACTTGACGACAATTCGGTATACTTGCCGAGGGAAATTTGTAGTGATACAGATTTTCGCGCATGAAGTTAGCTTCTTCTAGAAAGATAAAAGTTAATTTTAGTTTAAATTTGAGTTGTTTTAGTTATCTTATTCTTCAAGAAGATAGGATTTAGATTAGTTTAAGTTCAAAAGTTAGGTTAGGATTTAGAATATAAATAAGTGAACAATGGTTCATTGAGGATCATCTAGATGTCGTATTCATTAGTTTTAGTTTAACTTTCTGTTTATCATGAGTTACTAATTCTCTTTTGTTAGGGTTAGGAGCTCTGTTTGATTTCATGGATTGGTAATTGATTACTTATTTTATTTTGATTAATGCATTGATACTGTTTTCAAGAATTGAGTTTCGTTCTTATTCTTATTGATTAGAATTATTAGAAATATTCTAACTCTGTCTTGGATTTTTTATTATATTGGAAATTTAATATTGGGATTAGCTTGAAGCTCATTCTCATAATTTTTCAAACTGACTAGGGATAGCTTTTGAAAGGTTGTATGACTTTAAATCAAAATTATGCTTAACCTCTTTTTTCTAATTAATTAACTAAGGAATTGATGATTAAATAAGATAAAGAGAAATTGAATTGCCAAGGAATTGGAGTTTGATTATATATAATTTGTCGTGAATTTATCTTGCATGAATCAAAGTAAATAAACATGAACGTTTCCTTTTTTGAAAATTAAATATCTCCAAAATCTTAACATCTCCATTCATTGTTTATCTCTTTAATCATTCATAAGCATCCATTTACACTTTACATTACTGTTTCAAGATCTTATCCACTACAAAAGTTTGTTGATCTAATTAGAGATTGATGCACGAAAACTTGTCTCTCAACAAATCTTCATCAGCAAATGCACCGGATTGTCTCTCAACAAATCTTCATAAGCATCCATTCACACTTTACATTACTATTTCAACAAGATGGTGAAACTCTCTATGAAGCATGAAAGAGATACAAGCAGTTAACAAGAAGGTGCCCCCCAAACATGTTCAATGAATGGGTACAACTGCATATTTTCTATGAAGGATTGTCACAAGAATCAAAGAAGGCCTTAGATCACTCTTCAGGAGGCTCTCTCAATAAGAAGAAGACAATTGAAGAGGCCATAGACATCATAGAAACTGTGGCCAACAACTAATTCTTCTATGCCTCTGATAGGAGCACCAATAGAGGAGTGATGGAGTTGAGTCACATGGATGCATTGCTAGCTCAAACTAAGTTGATTACCAAACAATTGGCTGACCTCACCAAGCAGATGGAAAGGAACCAAGTTGCAGCAATCAATACTCAACCACCAACCCAAGAAGGAGTGAATGCAAAGGAAGAAGGTAATTGGGAGCAAGCCAATTATGGTGGAAACTCCTCAAGACAACCCCATGATCTATACTCCAAAACCTATAATCCTAGTTGGAAGAATGATGCGGGTGGAAACTTGTCTCTCAACAAATCTCCTTTCGGCAAGTGTACCGAATTTGTCGTCAAGTAAAAACTCACAATAGAGTGAGGTCGAATCCCACAGGGATTGATTGATCAAGCAACTTTAATTAGAAGAATGTTCTAGTTGAGTGAATCCAGATTTTGGGTTGAGAGTTGCAGAAAATAAAATGGCGAGAATGTAAATAACAGAAAAGTAAATGCTAGAATTAAAGGACTGGAAGTAAATGACTGAAAATAAATTGCAGAATTGTAAATGGGAATGGGGGATTTGCTCATAAAAGTAAATGGCAGAAATTAAAGAGAATGGGTAGATCAGAGATGGGGAGTTCATTGGGCTTAGGAGATGTTGCAGTTCTCCGGATCAAGTTCATTTTCATCTCTTCCTCAATCAATGCACTCATTGATCTCCTTGGCAATCTTAAGTGATTGAATTACAATTTCTTGCAATTCAATCTCTCAAATCTTGATCAATAGCCAATTCCTTGGTCAATTGCTCATGAGAAGAGATGAAGTATGGTCACTGATTATACCACATGCATTTCCCAAATCAAGTATTGAGAGGGTTATAGTCATATACCCATCCAAACCCAATTTGGTCCAGCATGAGAAAGCGATTCTAGCTTGATCTCTTCATTCCACTTTCAAGGTTCAAAAGAGATCCAAGTTTGAATAGCTCCTCTTCCAAGATAACTACTCAATTGGATGAAGATCGAAAGCTTTCAAGTAAAATCAAGAGAAAAGATAGAAGAAGAATAATGAAAATTAGTATTGATCCATCAAATTACAAAGAGCTCCCTAACCCAATGAAAGGGGTTTAGTTGTTCATAGCTCTAGAAAATGAAAATAAAGATGAAAAATACATCATAGAACTAGAAATTACAGAGAAAGTAAAATATAGAGAGTAATTCTCTTTTTCCAACTTTCAGAACTCCTTTATCAATTCAAAGCTACTCCTATATATACTACTCTTCTCAGCTTCTAGTTTGCTCTTCAAGTTTTGGGCCTTTGGATCTTTGAGTTTGAAGCAGTTCTTTTCTTCATTTGGCTTGGCTTTACTTGCAGAGAGAAAGTGCTAAGTGGGCAGAGACTTTAGCTCAGGGCGTTAGGGGTGTTAACATTTAGTGAAAGTATAAGTTCGAGAACGTTAGTGACACTTAACATTTTCACTAACGTTCCAATGTACCCCTTTGCCTCACGTTAGAGCCCACGTTAACTAGGTTAACATGGCTTCTAACGTGGCCTTGCCAACCTTCGAGAACGTTAGTGACACTCAACATTGTCACTAATGTTCCAGTGTGCCCCTTTTTGCTTCACGTTAAAGCCCACGTTAACTAGGTTAACGTGGCTTCTAACATGGCCTTGCCAAACTTCGAGAACGTTAGTGACACTCAACATTGTCACTAACGTTCCAATGTGCCCCTAGATCTCACGTTAGAGTCCCCGTTAACTAGGTTAACTTGGCTTCTAACGTGGCCATTCTTAGCCATCCCAACGTTAGTGACAATGTTGAGTGTCACTAACGTTGGCTCATTATTCATTCCTCATCATTAGCTTCCACGTTAACTAAGTTAATGTGGAAGTTAACGTGGCTCCTTGGGGGGTTGTGTGGTTGCTTCCAACGTTAGTGACGATGTTGAGTGTCACTAACGTTGTCGACAACTCTCACTTCTTACGTTAGCTCCCACGTTAACCAAGTTAACGTGGGAGTTAACGTTGTGTGTTGCATCCATAGTCCAACGTTAGTGACAATGTTGAATGTCACTAACGTTGGCTTCTCTTCCCCCTTTAACGTTAGAGGCCACGTTAACTAGGTTAACGTGGGCTCTAACGTGGCCACTCATGAGTGTTTGCCAACGTTAGTGACAATGTTAAGTGTTACTAACGTTGGCTCAACTTCCCTTCTCCACGTTAGAGTGCACGTTAACTTAGTTAACGTGACTCTTAACGTGGGCAATGATGGCTTTGAGAGTGTTATTGGCAATCACTTTTCTCATTAACCTTGCAAGTTACCTCCATTTCCTTGCTTCCTTTGGTCCTGAAATCAAGCAACAGAGTGCATCAAAGTTCTAGTCCAAGTCATGGGTAATGCAGCATACAATTTGTCACTAAATTCATGCAAAATCCTCATGAAATAATGTAAAATGCACAATGTATGCTTGAATCAAAGTGTAGGTGAATATCTACCCAAAACTAGCTTATTTCCTAAAGAAATGCATGAAACTACCCTAAAAACAATAAAGAAAAGGTCAGTAAAACTGGCCAAGATGCCCTGGCATCACAACACTAAACTTAAAGCTTGCTTGTCCCTAAGCAAGTACTAGAACAAGAGAATGATGAATGGAAAATCCAGAGGAATGAGTCATTCTTGTGGAAGTCATATCATTGATTTTATGGTGGTTTCATGCATAGCAACTTAGGTTCATTCCTGGCTTTCAGACCTTTATCATGTCTTAAAACACTCACTTTGCTTACATCCCATGAGACTTTTATTCATTGATCCCTTTATTGTCATTTCAGAGCTTATTGGTGTTCTTAGGCTAAGTGCTCTGTAAGGGGGCAACTTTTTAAGATAAGCTTTCAGCCAACACTCCCGAACCAGTTGGTTCAAGGTGCTAGGTGTTGAAGCACCCCTAAGGACTTACTCCCTCAAGTCTCTCCCCATACATACACACCACAGGCATATAGTTCATTTATTTTCTTTCTTGAGACCTTGGTGTCCAGCACCTCTTTGGGTTACTAAATGCTCTGTGGTGAGGGTTACTCTTGATAATGGACTTTCAGCTGATAATCCCGGGTTAGTTAACCCAAGTTACCAAGTGATAAAGCACCCCTAAGAGCTTATTCATCCAAGTAGATCCCTCACACAGGAACACCACAGACACATATGTCAAGATCAAAACCATTGGTGCCTAGCCTTATTGCTTACTCTTTTTCTTTTGTTTTTCACTTCCATTGTTCTTTCCCTTTTCTCTTATTAGGATCTTGTTATTAACTTAGTCTTATGGGTATATCCAAAGTCAAGTATTCAGGATAAATAGTTGTCCTCCTAGCCTTGTGGTTGAACCAACTTAGCTAACTTATGACTACTCCAAAGATTCATGAATGCACTTCCACATTATGAACTCTACTCTGGTCTTTTAAAAAACATAAACATTCTCTTCTTCATTTGATTTAAAGGGACAAGCTTACAAGAAAGTAAAGTAAGGATGCAGTGACATAAAGACTAGTGCACATAGACTTTCTTCAATACCAAAAACTTAAAAGACATAATTGAAAAAGGTTTAAACATAACATGGAAGCAAGTTCTATTTCATACAAGATCTTCCTTATTTAAAACATAGAGAAAGATGGAACAAAGAAGGAACTCCACCACCTTTTACTGTTGTGGATGTCCATGCTCTTTTCCTTGCTTGTCTTCCTTGTTTCCTCTTGTATTTCCTCGCATCCGTGCCAATCTTGCTTGCTTCCAATCCTCAAGTACCTTCCTCACTGACTCATGACTCTCTTCCACCCTTTGTCTTTCCTTTCGTGCTAATTCATCCTTCATTTCGTCATACTTGGCTATTCCTGGATGCAATATTGGTAGCTGTCCCACTAAGTAACCGAGCCTGGCTTGAGTGTTTATATGATGTCCTGTTTCGCTCATGTAAACTCCTTCTGCGAATGCCCTTTGCTCGTCCAATAGTTCTGCCTGTTCTATTTGTCTTCGATGCATCTCATGTATGTGCGCCCCTTGATGTGCTTGGATGTTGATTAGCCTCTAGGTGGATTCTTGTTGCTCGTTTTGCCTTTGTTCCATCCTGTTGAATGTTTCTCCCCATTGTTGTCCTTGACTTAGTTGTTGTTCCATCATTTGCCTTTGCCACTCACCTTGCTGAGTCATCCATCTTGAAAGTGTTTCCTCTTGCTGCCCCATCATCTGTAGTTGAAGCTCTTTCTGTGCTCCTTGGCTTTTCAAATATTGTCTAGAAAAGCCATCAATGGCCTCCTGCAATTGGTGCATGTCCAAGGTCTGTTGTGCTTGACCCTCTAAGACTTGTCCTTCCACTACTTGAGGGGCTATTTTCTTCCTTTGCTTCCGCTGAGGCAAAGGGGATGCTGCAGCTTTCATCCTTCGTACAGTTATTGGGATGCCTTCCTTTATCTACATGGGGTTCTCATCTTCAAAAACTACCCCAACTTTCTTGCATATTCGGTAAATAGTGCTGGGGTAACCTAACATTCCTCTTGAGTCGCTTTTCTCTGCCATCTTTCTAATACCTTCAGCTATGAGTTCATGAACCTTGATTTCTCCTCCCTTCAGTATACAGTGCACCATTGTGGCTCTCTTGACATTCACCTCCGAGTTGTTTGCAGCTGGGAGAATAGACCTTCTCACTAGCTCAAACCACCCCTTCGCTTCAGGAGTGAGATCTGTTCTCTTGATGAACTTTGGGTTATTTCCCGCACCCATTTTCCAGTCAGCTCCTGGTACACAAATATCTTGCAGAATCTGGTCATAATTGGGGTTGTCCAATCTTGAGTGATAGCTTTCTTCTTCAAATTGTATAGACCGTAGCTTCAATGCCCTCATGACACTCATGGGACCAAAGTCCACCATCTTTCCTCTCACAAAGCTTGTGTAAGACTCATCCTTCTTATCATATCGAACCGAATTTGCATAAAATTCTCTTATGAGATTTGCATTCACCTTAATGACCGGGTCAGTGAGGAGCTCCCATCTTCTCCTTTCTATCTTCTCTGTGATTTCGGGGCACTCAGTCTTTGTAACTTGAAATCCCAGCTCATAAATGATTTCCTTATCAACCATCCACCCGTATTGCAATGCATGATGCAAGCTTCTAAATCTCCTTTCATCATATGGGTGTTCTTCCATGGGTTCCTTTCCCTTCCTTCTTTTAGACCCTGAAGATGCCATGAATGATAGTTAATATGTGAAGGTTGTAAGGTTGTGGAGACTTTTGGTTGTTTAGGGTTTTATGGCAATGAAGAGAGTGAGGGGAGGAATGTTTATAATCGGATAGAGGGTGTCTTGTACCGAAAGGAAGAGTGGTGAAGGGTGTGTGATGACAATGAAGGGTGGTACGGACAAGGGTCGTTTATATAGAGAAGTTGTGAGAGAATGGAGGGTGTAGATTGATGAAGTGGTCAATTGATGGATGGTTGGGGTTATGCGTGGCTAGAAGACAAGGATCATCACTTTATGATGGGGATTGCTCGGTCTTCTAGGGGTGCCATTTTTTTCAATGTTGCATGGCAACATTTTCCGATGTATTCCCTTTTTAGAACAAGTGTGTAGCCCCTCCTTTTGTGGTGTCCGAACCTTCTTTGTTTGGTTGTTCAATCTATCCCTTTTAATGCTCATTTTCTTTTCCTATAAAGACAAACTAAGAAAAGTAAGAAAAGATATTAAAATGACCATATGAACTTTACGGCTAATATTAATAAAAGGGAAGAAAGGATTTGATTGTTTATTTATGAATTCCAACTAACTAACTAACTATTGGTGGGTCCTTATATGCATTTTGGTGGCACCATGGGGTGACACCAAACTTAGTTTGAAGTAATGTGATGAAAAGTTTTGTTCAAAGCTCCCAAGACTAGCATGCATCTTGGTTTGCTTTGAACACCAAACTTGTTCTTCACTATATACTGCATGATAAAGATTTCACCAAGTGTTTGTCAAGTTTGGGTTGAAATTCATAAACATTGATTTATTCATTATTTTAAAAATATATAAAACATGGGTTGCCTCCCATGAAGTGCTTCTTTAGCGTCACTAGCTTGACGTTTTTCCTTCATCAGGGTGGTTGGTAGTGCTTAAAGTCCTCCCCTCTTGCTGTGGACTTATATCTATTGGTTGGATCAATGATCTCCACATGTTCCAGAGAAAGAACTCTGTTGATAGTGAAGACCTTAGGTAACTGAGATGGTACAGTAGGGAGATTAGGGGGAATATTTGGGAAGTAAGCTGAGACAACTCTATCCCTTGGAGAGAAGTCTTCCGTAGGGATCTTCTTGTTCCTCCATCTCCTTGGTACCTTCTTCTTTGTTTCTTTTGAGGTTGTCTTCCCCTTGGTGACCTCTTTTTTCCAAGGAGTTGTGATGCTGTCTTCACCTGCCCTCTAGAGGTTTAGGTTCCTCCAACTTTTCCTTGAGTTGTGGCAATTGCTGTTTTCCTTGTTTATCTATTAAGGGGATCTCAGAATGAACTGGCTGTGCTTCAGTGCTTGTTTCTTTGTCCTCTTGATCTGTTTCTTGTGAGAGTTTGAAAACATTGAAACTGAGTCGTTCATCATGGATTCTCAATATTAGCTCCCCTTTCTCTACATCGATAAGTGCTCTGGCCATAGCTAGGAATGGTCTTCCCAATATGATTGGATGAGTGTGACTCTCTTCCATGTCCAGGATGACAAAGTCTGTTGGGAGAAAGTATTTCCCAACCTTTAGCAACACATTTTCCACCACTCCTATTGCTTGCTTTTGAGTTTTGTCAGCCAGTCTGATGATTACATCTGTGGGTATTATCTCATTGATATGCAGCCTCTTCGCCAGGGATAAGGGCAGTAAGTTGATGCTGGCCCCCAAATCACATAGTGCTCTATCGAACATAGTTTCACCTATGGTACAAGGGATGTGAAAACTCCCTGCGTCTCTTCTTTTTGTAGGCAACTCAGGTTGAATAAGGGCACTATATTCCTTATTCATCACTATAGTCTGGCCTCCTTTGAGTGAGCTTTTCCTGGGAAGAAGTTCCTTCATATACTTGATGAATGCAGGCATTTGTTGAATTGCCTTGATGAATGGTATGTTTACATGCAGAGATACAAACAAGTCTAGGAACCTTGAGTATATTCTCTTTCCCACAGCACCATTGAGCAGTTGAGGGAAGGGTGCATAGAGCTTCAGCAGCTCTTGTTGTGAGATTTCTGGTTCTTGGCGATCTCTATCCTCCTCCTTTGTTGAGTTGTCTTCAGGTTGTTTGCAAAGTTTGCCTTGCTTGTCTTCAGTCTCTTGATCACTCGCAGTGACCATTTTGCAATCTTCCCATCTTACTTTCTTTGCTTCTCCTTTGGGGTTTTTCTCCGTGTCACTTGGGAAGCTATCAGTAGGTTTGGAAATCTTCTCAGCTAAATATCCAACCTGGAATTCCAGCTTCCTGATGGTCTCTCCCTGGTTCTTAATATTGGCTCGCACCTCCTCTTTGAACACCTTATTTTCTTGAATCTCTTGGCATATTCCTTCAATTAAGGCTTCAATCTTAGAGAGCTTGTCATCAATTGATGAGTGATTCGGAGCAGATGTGCTGTTTTGGTTTTGATAGGCGTGTGGAGAAGTGTTGTTGTGGGGGTGTTGAGATGTCCTCTGTGTGAATTGCTGGTGAGCTGCATTGTTGTTGGAGTTGTAACGTCTCTGGTCTTGGTTTTGATCTTGCTCACTTCCCCACCCAAAGTTTGGGTGGTTTCTCCATCCAGGGTTGTAGGTCTTGGAGTATGGATCATAGTTTTTCCTTAGTGAATTTCCAATGTAGTTGGCTTGCTCCTGACTCCCCTCTGCTTCTTCATTCACTCCTTCTTGGGTTGTTGATAAAGTGGAGATTGCTGCTACTTGGTTCATCTCCATCTTCTTGGTGAGGTCAGCCAGCTGATGGGTAATGAGCTTATTTTGGGCCAACAGAGCATCTACATTGTTTAGCTCCATTACTCCTCTTGTGTTCCCTCTTTCGGAAGCATAGAAGTAGTCGTTCTCTGCTACTGTTTCAATAACATCTATGGCTTCCTCAATAGTCTTCTTTTTGTTCAAAGATCCTCCGTATGAATGGTCTATGGCCTTCTTTGACTCATAAGAGAGTCCTTCATAGAAAATGTTCAGCTGCACCCATTCGTTGAACATATCTGGTGGGCACCTCCTTGTTAGGTCTTTAAACCTCTCCCATGCTTCATATAGAGTCTCACCATCTTGTTGCCTGAAAGTTTGGACCTCAGCTCTCAGCCTATTGATTCATTGAGGAGGGTAAAATCTTGCTAAGAATTTGTTCACCACGTCTTCCCAAGTTGTCAAGCTTTCCCTTGGGAAAGATTCCAGCCACTTGGCTGCTTTGTCCCTAAGTGAGAATGGAAATAGGAGCAGTCTATAGGCGTTAGGGTGAACACCATTAGACTTCACTGTGTCACATATTCTCAGGAAGGTGGTCAAATATTGATTGGGGTCTTCTTGAACACCTCCTCCAAATGAACAGTTGTTCTGAACAAGGGTGATGAGCTGTGGTTTAAGTTCAAAGTTGTTGGCATGGATTGTTGGCTTTTGGATGCTACTTCCACAATTGCCTGGGTTTGGATTGATGTAAGAGCCCAAAACTCTTCTATCCTCCCCAGCATGATTTGATCTACCTCCTCCCCTATGGTTGTGATCCTCTTCTTCATGATGGTTTTCCATGTTGTCTTCCTGTTTGTTTCAAAGAATTCCTCTTCTTCCTCAGCACCAACCACTTTCTTTCCTCTTGCCTCCATCCTTAATCTAAGGAAGGTTCTCTCAGGTTCAGAATCGAAGGAAGTTGAAGCCCCGCTTCTTCTCCCTGTCATACAACCATCAAGTGCAAGCAAGAAAAGATAGGTGCAGAAAGTGTTTGCGTCAGAATTACTGTTAGTTGTGGGTGATGCAATATATCAAACAGTTAGTGGGTTAGCAAACAGAATTGAAAATAACAAAGAAAAACAAAAGAGTAGAGGAGGAAGGGAAGAAGTTTAACTAAAACAAAAAGTAAATCACTCAAACAGAAAATGAAATTCACAAAAATAAAAATGCTCAATCTAGTGATCTTCCAATTTAATCATTGTTGATGCACAATCAATCCCCGGCAACGGCGCCATAAACTTGATGCGGGTGGAAACTTGTCTCTCAACAAATCTCCTTTCGGCAAGTGTACCGAATTTGTCGTCAAGTAAAAACTCACAATAGAGTGAGGTTGAATCCCACAGGGATTGATTGATCAAGCAACTTTAATTAGAAGAATGTTCTAGTTGAGCGAATCCAGAATTTGGGTTGAGAGTTGCAGAAAATAAAATGGCGGGAATGTAAATAACAGAAAAGTAAATGCTAGAATTAAAGGACTGGAAGTAAATGACTGAAAATAAATTGCAGAATTGTAAATGGGAATGGGGGATTTGCTCATAAAAGTAAATGGCAGAAATTAAAGAGAATGGGTAGATCAGAGATGGGGAGTTCATTGGGCTTAGGAGATGTTGCAGTTCTCTGGATCAAGTTCATTTACATCTCTTCCTCAATCAATGCACTCATTGATCTCCTTGGCAATCTTAAGTGATTGAATTACAATTTCTCGCAATTCAATCTCTCAAATCTTGATCAATAGCCAATTCCTTGGTCAATTGCTCATGAGAAGAGATGAAGTATGGTCACTGATTATACCACATGCATTTCCCAAATCAAGTATTGAGAGGGTTATAGTCACATACCCATCCAAACCCAATTTGGTCCAGCATGAGAAAGCAATTCTAGCTTGATCTCTTCATTCCTCTTTCAAGGTTCAAAAGAGATCCAAGTTTGAAAAGCTCCTCTTCCAAGATAACTACTCAATTAGATGAAGATCGAAAGCTTTCAAGTAAAATCAAGAGAAAAGATAGAAGAAGAATAATGAAAATTAGTATTGATCCATCAAATTACAACAGAGCTCCCTAACCCAATGAAACGGGTTTAATTGTTCATAGCTCTAGAAAATGAAAATAAAGATGGAGAATACATCATAGAACTAGAAATTGTAGAGAAAGTAAAATACAGAGAGTAATTCTCTTTTTCCAACTTTCAGAACTCCTTTATCAATTCAAAGCTACTCCTATATATACTACTCTTCTCAGCTTCTAGTTTTCTCTTCAAGTTTTGGGCCTTTGGATCTTTGAGTTTGAAGCAGTTCTTTTCTTCATTTGGGCTTGGCTTTACTTGCAGAGAGAAAGTGCTAAGTGGGCAGAGACTTTAGCTCAGGGCGTTAGGGGTGTTAACATTTAGTGAAAGTATAAGTTCGAGAACGTTAGTGACACTTAACATTTTCACTAACGTTCCAATGTACCCCTTTGCCTCACGTTAGAGCCCACGTTAACTAGGTTAACGTGGCTTCTAACGTGGCCTTGCCAACCTTCCAAAACGTTAGTGACACTCAACATTGTCACTAACGTTCCAGTGTTCCCCTTTTTGCTTCACATTAAAGCCCACGTTAACTAGGTTAACGTGGCTTCTAACGTGGCCTTGCCAAACTTCGAGAATGTTAGTGACACTCAACATTGTCACTAACGTTCCAATGTGCCCCTAGATCTCACGTTAGAGTCCCAGTTAACTAGGTTAACGTGGCTTCTAACGTGGCCATTCTTAGCCATCCCAACGTTAGTGACAATGTTGAGTGTCACTAACGTTGGCTCATTATTCATTCCTCATCGTTAGCTTTCACGTTAACTAAGTTAACGTGGAAGTTAACGTGGCTCCTTGGGGGGTTGTGTGGTTGCTTCCAACGTTAGTGACGATGTTGAGTGTCACTAACGTTGTCGACAACTCTCACTTCTTACGTTAGCTCCCACGTTAACCAAGTTAACGTGGGAGTTAACGTGGTGTGTTGCATCCATAGGCCAACGTTAGTGACAATGTTGAATGTCACTAACGTTGGCTTCTCTTCCCCCTTTAACGTTAGATGCCACGTTAACTAGGTTAACGTGGGCTTTAACGTGGCCACTCATGAGTGTTTGCCAACGTTAGTGACAATGTTAAGTGTTACTAACGTTGGCTCAACTTTCCTTCTCCATGTTAGAGTGCACGTTAACTTAGTTAACGTGACTCTTAACGTGGGCAATGATGGCTTTGAGAGTGTTATTGGCAATCACTTTTCTCATTAACCTTGCAAGTTACCTCCCTTTCCTTGCTTCCTTTGGTCCTGAAATCAAGCAACAGAGTGCATCAAAGTTCTAGTCCAAGTCATGGGTAATGCAGCATACAATTTGTCACTAAATTCATGCAAAATCCTCATGAAATAATGTAAAATGCACAATGTATGCTTGAATCAAGGTGTAGGTGAATATCTACCCAAAAATAGCTTATTTCCTAAAGAAATGCATGAAACTACCCTAAAAACAGTAAAGAAAAGGTCAGTGAAACTGGCCAAGATGCCCTGGCATCAAAGAACCACCCAAATTTTGGGTGGGAAAACCAGCAAAACTAGAACCAAGATCATAGGGCCCAAAACTCCAATCAATATAACAACTCCACCTACCAACACCCCAATCAAAGACCATATCAACCCCCACACAATAACTCTTTCCAGCCCCCATATCAAGCACTAAATAGCCACCCCAACCTCCAAATTCCAACCTACCATCACCATCTGAGGATAGACTATCCCGGATTGAGGCCATGCTGATGCGAAATTTATAACCCACAAACTAACCGGCAAGTGCACCGGGTCGTACCAAGTAGTACCTCAAGTGAATGAGGGTCGATCCCACGAGGATTGATGGGTCAAGCAACAATGATTGAGTGATTGGCTTAGTCAGACAAACAGAAACTGGTGTTTGAGAGTTCAAAGAGCATTAAACAGTAAACTCAGAATATCAGAAGACAGGCAATAAATAAGTTGGGAATAATATATAGAGAAACAGTTAAGGTTTCGGAGTTATCTATTTTCCGGATTGAATTTTCTTAATAACTATTTTAATCATGCAAGATTTAATTCATGGAAAACCATATGTGACTAAACCCTAATTCCTTAGACCTTTTTAGTCTACTCTAACTCTCATCAACCGCCAATTCCTTGGTCAATTTATTCCAATTAGAGGGTGAAGTTTAATTCTGGTTATTATGCCACAAAAATCCAAATTATCCAAATATAAGAGGATTATATGTCACGTATCCCGTTAAATCCAGATAATTAGAAATTTAGGAGAATATGTTTTCAAGCTGTTGTTCAAGTAAAGAGCTTTTCCAAGTTATACAAGAACTTAACTAGAAAGAGGGTCATACTTCCGTTCTACCCAATTTCATAAAATAAAGAACGAAAATAGTTCTTGAATTAAATGAATCAAAACATGAATTAAAATACAAAAATAATAGAATCAATCCATACAATAGACAGAGCTCCTAACCTTAACAGTGGAGGTTTAGTTGCTCATGGAAAAAAAGTGAAAACTAAGATTCTGGTAAACTGTAAATTGGACTGAGGTGGAATTCTCAGAAGAGAGAGGTTTCTTTTCTCTTTTATGTCTAATCCTAATTAATTTAAAATTTATTTTCTAAAACTAAAATAATATCTTTTCCTATTTTAAAATAAAATACAATTCTAAATTAGAATTAATTAAATCTTCGAGCACTCCTAATTCGGAAGCTGGGACCACCAATCATGCGCCTTACTTGGTGAACTTCTCCGCCTAACTTGAGTTGTTGTTGTGCCTTGCGCGTGCTTGTTAGTGTCTTGCACCTTACTTGGAGTTGGAGTAACACTGGCGCCTAACTCAAGGTTTTGTGCACCTGAATTGAAGTCTAAGGCTACACCCAGTGCCTAACTTGAAGAAATGATGTGCCTAACTTGAGTGAATCACACCTTGTTGTGTGTAGTTGTTGTGCCTTGCGCCTAACTTGAATTTTCTCAAGTTAGGCGCAGCCTTGGCCGAATTGGTGGGAGAGAAGTGTGGACTATTATATATCGTTAAAAATCTTTAGAAGTTAGCTTTCCAACGCCACTGGAATCACGTCCATTGGACCTTTGTAGCTCGAGTTATTCAGGTTTAAGTGCAGAGATGTCAGGGTTGACAACATCATTGGCCTTCTTCTCTTTTTCTGCGAAAACTCGATCAAATCCAGCTAAATGCTACCTAAAATAAACAGAATTGCACACGACTCAAAGTAACATCCATAGTGGCTAAAAGATAATTAATTCTTAATTAAACTCAACAAATTAAATGCAAATTCACTAGGAAATGATAGGAAAGATGCTCACGCATCACAACACCAAACTTGAATTGTTGCTTGTCCTCAAGCAACCAAAACTAATACAAGATTAAGAATTGAATTTGCATGAGAGATGAGAGTTCAGTTATGCTCATGTCTCTTCTTAAAGTGGGATTTATCTATTGCAATTTTGAACAGTTTTGGCATCTCACTCTCCTTTGAATCAGAAGGATGTCACTGTCATTCGGAATTAGAATCCGGATAAATATTATGAATACTCTAATCTTTTATACTTCAGTTAATCCTTGAACACAGCAAATTTCATTTACTTCTCTTTTCTTTGGTGCTTTGCACCTTGAGCCTAGCTGTGACTTTAAATGTTTTGTCTCAAGCTTCACTTGACACAAAAACACCACAAGCACTTAACTGGGAAACTCTCTTTAAATTCTGATTTTTCTTTCAGTTACTCCCAAACAGTGGTGCTCAAAGCCTTTGGCATATGATGACAAGTCATCTTAGCCTATTTTAACTAGCCTTTTTCTTTTGTTTTCAATTGAATTATGCACTTTCTTGAGCCATAAGCAAGCCAATTGGGTAGATTTTCATGTTTCCTTTGATTTAATCAACCATGTATGAATTCATGCTATTTCATGAGGTTTTATGCTAAAATTGTCACATATTATGAAAGAATGAATATCTCATGATTTTGAGCATAGCTTTGATGTGTTTGGTTGATTAATGATAGGTGAAGAAGGCTTGGAGAAAGGGTGAAGCAAGAAGGAATGGCTAGGAGTAAAGAGAGGACAATGGAATAAGTTGAACCAGGAAGCAAAAACTTTTGGGTGAAAAGTTAGCCTCAAAGTTAGACCCCTAACTTTGAGGCTAACGTTGGCACATGAATTTCTCCCCTGGGCACCAAAAGTTTGCGCCAACGTTAGCCCCCTATCTTTGAGGCTAACGTTGGCACATGAACATCACAAGGAGGAGCAAAAGTTTGCGCCAACGTTAGCCCCCTAACTTGGAGGCTAACGTTGGCGCCACACACCACAAGGCATACAAGGGGTATACTTCCAACAAGAATAACTTGAGCTACAGAGCTCCAAATGAGGTGATTCAAGAAGCATTGGAAAGTAGGAATCAAGAGCTTTCCAAGCATATAAGGCACTGCATGGTGAACACTAAAATTGAGGGAGAAAACTGCCCCGCAATGTGCATAAACGAACATGGTGGCAACCTGCAGTGAGGCCAACTGACCTCTGCACCTTCAAAGGAGTATAACTCGAGCTGTAGAGCTCCAAATAATGTGCTCCCAACGGCTTTGGAAAGTAGACATCCAGGGCTTTCCAACAATGTATAATAGTATGGGGTGGACAATACATTTGAGCCTCCAGAACTGGCGTTTTCGCCAACGTTTGAGGGCTAACGTTACCTCAAACGCTGCACACCAAAGTCAGCGACCATGCCCTCTTCAAATGATCATAACTTGAGTTGTAGATGTCCAATTGAAGTGATTCCAAGTGGGTTAGAAAGCTGACATTCAGAGCTTTCCAACCATATATGATAGTCTATATTGGGCATAAAATTGGCAACATGACAAGAGGACAAAGTTGGCGCCATAAATGTGCATAAGGGAGGCCAACGTTAGGGTCAAAGTTAGACCCCTAACGTTGGCACCAACGTTCATACCAGCAAGTTTTGTGGGCTGCTATGAAAAGTTGGAGCCAAAGTTAGACCCCTAACTTTAGCTCCAACTTTTGGTCCAACTTTTCCAAACTCAACCCGGTTCAATTCGGTTCCTCCTCAAACTCCAAGAGCAATCAACCAAGGCCTTTATCAACCCAATTCCATCAAGAGCAAGGGCCCAAATGATCATCACTCAAAGGCACAAGAAATAGATAAAATAGGAATTTCATTTAATTGTAATTTGTTTTTAATTTCATTTTCATTTCCATTTTGTAAAGCCTATATAAGGCATCATTTTCATATTTGTGAGGAGGCTGGCTCCAGAGGGGAGCACGAGGATTCAAGAGCTCTCTTTAAATTTTCTTTTCTTTGTTTTTGAATCTTGGGTTGAGAATTGAAGAAATTCTGTTTCAATCTCACCTTGAGAATTTTCTTGTTTACTTTCTCTGCACAATTGAATTTCCATTCCTGTTTACTACTTCACCTTCTCTTGGCTTCTGCAATTTACTTTTCTTTAATTTCTCTTGCAATTGTTCTTGTTGGATATAGGAAGGCATTGAGATCTAGACTTAGTTATCTAGTCTCTTGGGTCCTGAGATCTTAATTCCAATTTTACATTCTCTGTTTATTGCTTTTCATGTTTATTTACATTTCTGTTTTGGTTCCGAATCAATCAAATCCATCTTTTACTTCTCTGCTTGTTGCAATTTAACTTTTCCTTGTTTAATTTCTGCAAATCCAATTCCCAATTCCCTTTACATTTGATGCAATTTATATTTCTTGTCATTTAAGATTCTTGCAATTTACATTTCTTGCTCTTTAAGTTACTTGCCAATTTACATTCTGCAACTTTAAATTCATTGTCATTTACTTTCTGTTGGTTACAATTTCACACAATTCACATCAATGTTAGCTTGACTAAACTAATCACCCACTAAAGTTGCTTGATCCATCAATCCCTGTGGGATCGACCTCACTCCCGTGAGTTATTATTACTTGATGCGACCCGGTGCACTTGCCGGTTAGATTTGTGTGTTTTGGGAGAAATTTATTTTTCACCAAAATACTCATCAAGTTTTTGGCGCCGTTGCCGGGGATTGATTTAGATCAACAATGATTAAGTGGGTGAGAAGTCTAGATCAAGCATTTTCTTTGTTTTTGTTCTCTGCTCTAAGTTGAAACCAAGGTGTTTGAGTTATTGCCTCACTAAGAAATTCATCTCTGAGATATGAATTTCAATTCTCCTTGGTGTTGTGTTTCACAAAATTCAAATGGAGTTCAACTCATCTTATGGTCAAACAAATTTTATGGGATATAACCCACCATCACTAATCTCTAATGGTGGTTGGGAATATCACCAACAAATTACAAATCCTGAGCACTCCAATTCATGGAGATTGGCTTCAGAGACACAAGATGAGCAAGAGAATCATATGGGATACCAACCACTACCACAAAATGATTCATATCATTATCCTCATGGAAGATGGAAGCATCGCCAAAGAATGGAAAAGCATCCACCCTCACGTTCCAGTTTCTCATTTGAAAGTTCTTCATCACTTGATTATGCCTCAACACAAAGTTTCCTCCAAAATCCATACCAGTCATCCCATCGATCACACAACTCATTCCACACCCCTCAACACAACTTCACCACAACACATTCACTTCACCAAAATTACTCTCGACCTTCATCTCTTGAATTAAAAGATGAGGAATACCTTGAAGGCATTGAATTAACAGATAAGGAATACCGTGAAGGCATTGAAATACAGAGAAAACTAGTGGAATTTTACACAAAATCCCCATCTTGGGAAGAAACCATCCTCGAGCAGATAAATGGGTCCTTAGAGCAAACAAGGGGAAACTTAGAACCATCAACCAGTGAGGATGAAGACAAATGTGTGGGTGAGGAAGTGGAAAAGCAAGATAAGGAGGCCACTGCATCAAGTGAACTTTCAATGAAGAATGAGGTGGTTGAACCTGAAACTGCACTTGAGATGACAAGAGAACATGAAGACTCACAACTCTCACAAACCTCCCTGGACCAAAACGCCTCAACATTTGAATCCATGATTGAAAAGTATGACGAGGAGATGAAGAAATGTTGGGAAGATCGACAAACCTCCCCCATGATAGAGCGATTGAAACAAATGTTGGGTGTAAAAGAGGAAGTGGAGGAGCAAGAAAGTGAAGAAGTCATTCCAAACTCAAGTGAGGCAGAGAAGTACATAAAGGAGGAGTTCATGGAACCACCAATACAAAAGGCTCTGGATGAATACAAAACTCCAAAAATCACACAACTACCAAAACATGGATTCAAAGAAGTGAAGGCAAGTAACAAAAGCACCAAGAAGAGGATTGTGACCAAACTACCAAGGACAACATTCAAGAGGAGGTCAACCACAAGCAATCCAACCCCTGGACCAATAGCAAGCAAGCTCAATCAAGCCATGTACAAAAGAAAGCTTGCTGAGGAGAGACCAAGACAGGGGGTAATAGCTGAATCTTCTTCTCCTTTGAAGTCATTTCTCTTAACAAATTGGAAGAAGAGGAAGAAAGTAAAGAACAGGTAGACAGTAGGTACATTTCTTTTCCTTGCTTTGTTTAAATTTCAAATAAATTGACATATGGTTGCATTCTAAGTTTGGTGTTGCTATGCAACAAAATTTGGTTCCAATTCTTACAAGATACTTGCATTAATTCCAAGTGAAAGTGTCACACTAAGTTTGGTGTGGCACTTATCTTTTATGCAAAGTATTATGCTCACCTTCTTAAGTTTGCGATCACAATGTCTCTGTCTCTTATGCCTTGATTATTAACTTTAATTTTGCTTGCTTGAAACACATGTACTACTAACATTCCTTGTGTAAGACATTCATGATCCATCTTAGCCCCATAGCCACGGTTCTAATAGTTGCTTGAGGATGAGCAAGCATTCTGAGTTTGGTATGGGAAGGAGGAGAATGGGAGGAAATTGACAACAATAGAGAAGATGAACTACAAGGTTGTAAAGTTCCTTTTCCTCTCATTTGTTTAAAGCAATATAAACTACATGATTGTCTTTACCTTCTCTGTATGCATGTGTGTATGAAAAGGCATAGTTTGATGTCTAAATTGCAACATGGTGCTATGTCATTATGATTACCAACTTGAGTTTTGTGAATTCAAAAGCAACAAAGTATCATGATCATAAACAAACAAGGCATTAAAGAAGATTTTAGCATGTGCATAAAAGTATTGGTAAGCTAGTATGTTTGATTGTTGCTTAATTGCATTAGATTTTATTTAATTGAAGTTTTCATCTAGGACATTTTGTGAAATCTTTTAAAATCATGAAAACCTTGAAGAAGCAAATGCAAAATAAAGCAAGAAAAGAAAAAGGGAAAGAATGAGAAAGCTGAAGGCTCTGAGTACCAATGGCAATTCATTTGTTAAGTACTTGTGGTGTTTATGTATCAAGCCAAATGCTTGGAAACAAAACACTTAGAAGTCAAGGTTAGGCTCAAAGTGCAAAAGCACTCCCTCAAAGCTCAAGGCTCTGAGCATCAATGATTAGAGAGTCAAGAAAAGAAAAGAAAAATGAGCTTAATGAAGTCCTCTAATCAAATGCTTGTGGTGCTTATGTATCAAGTGGTAATACTTGAAAACAAAGCATTTAGAAGTCGTAGCTTTGTTATCAACTCATGGGGCAAAGCACCCAAAAAGGAGAAGCTAATAAGAAAATCAAAAGCTTGTTTCAAGGAAGAAATATAAGAAAAAGATTTCATAAATTGAGCTAGATGGAAGCATCAATCATTTACATTTCTTTTGTAATTGTAGTATGCTTAGAAAACTAGCTTACCATGAACATTGAGTTGCTATTCTTCTTGCCTTGGATTGTCAATCTTTATTGCATGATTCTTTTCTTGCTTGGGGACAAGCAAGCTTTAAGTTTGGTGTTGTGATGACAAGTCATCTTAGCCTATTTTAACTAGCCTTTTTCTTTTGTTATCAATTGAATTATGCACTTTCTTGAGCCATAAGCAAGCCAATTGGGTAGATTTTCATGTTTCCTTTGATTTAATCAACCATGTATGAATTCATGCTATTTCATGAGGTTTTATGCTAAAATTGTCACATATTATGAAAGAATGAATATCTCATGATTTTGAGCATAGCTTTGATGTGTTTGGTTGATTAATGATAGGTGAAGAAGGCTTGGAGAAAGGGTGAAGCAAGAAGGAATGGCTAGGAGTAAAGAGAGGACAATGGAATAAGTTGAACCAGGAAGCAAAAACTTTTGGGTGAAAAGTTAGCCTCAAAGTTAGACCCCTAACTTTGAGGCTAACGTTGGCACATGAATTTCTCCCCTGGGCACCAAAGGTTTGCGCCAACGTTAGCCCCCTAACTTTGAGGCTAAAGTTGGCACATGAACATCACAAGGAGGAGCAAAATTTTGCACCAACGTTAGCCCCCTAACTTGGAGGCTAACGTTGGCGCCACACACCACAAGGCATACAAGGGGTATACTTCCAACAAGAATAACTTGAGCTACAGAGCTCCAAATGAGGTGATTCAAGAAGCATTGGAAAGTAGGAATCAAGAGCTTTCCAAGTATATATGGCACTGCATGGTGGACACTAAAATTGAGGGAGAAAACTGCCCCGCAATGTGCATAAACGAACATGGTGGCAACCTGCAGTGAGGCCAACTGACCTCTGCACCTTCAAAGGAGTATAACTCGAGCTGTAGAGCTCCAAATAATGTACTCCCAACGGCATTGGAAAGTAGACATCCAGGGCTTTCCAACAATGTATAATAGTATGGGGTGGACAATACATTTGAGCCTCCAGAACTGGCGGTTTCGCCAACGTTTGAGGGCTAACGTTACCTCAAACGCTGCACACCAAAGCCAGCGACCATGCCCTCTTCAAATGATCATAACTTGAGTTGTAGATGTCCAATTGAAGTGATACCAAGTGGGTTAGAAAGATGACATTCAGAGCTTTCCAACCATATATGATAGTCTATATTGGGCATAAAATGGGCAACATGACAAGAGGACAAAGTTGGCGCCATAAATGTGCATAAGGGAGGCCAACGTTAGGGTCAAAGTTAGACCCCTAACGTTGGCACCAACGTTCATACCTGCAAGTTTTGTGGGCTGCTATGAAAAGTTGGAGCCAAAGTTAGACCCCTAACTTTAGCTCCAACTTTTGGTCCAACTTTTGCAAACTCAACCCGGTTCAATTCGGTTCCTCCTCAAACTCCAAGAGCAATCAACCAAGGCCTTTATCAACCCAATTCCATCAAGAGCAAGGGCCCAAATGATCATCACTCAAAGGCACAAGAAATAGATAAAATAGGAATTTCATTTAATTGTAATTTGTTTTTAATTTCATTTTCATTTCCATTTTGTAAAGCCTATATAAGGCATCATTTTCATATTTGTGAGGAGGCTGGCTCCAGAGGGGAGCACGAGGATTCAAGAGCTCTCTTTAAATTTTTTTTTCTTTGTTTTTGAATCTTGGGTTGAGAATTGAAGAAATTCTGTTTCAATCTCACCTTGAGAATTTTCTTGTTTACTTTCTCTGCATAATTGAATTTCCATTCCTGTTTACTACTTCACCTTCTCTTGGCTTCTGCAATTTACTTTTCTTTAATTTCTCTTGCAATTGTTCTTGTTGGATCTAGGAAGGCATTGAGATCTAGACTTAGTTATCTAGTCTCTTGGGTCCTGAGATCTTAATTCCAATTTTACATTCTCTGTTTATTGCTTTTCATGTTTATTTACATTTCTGTTTTGGTTCCGAATCAATCAAATCCATCTTTTACTTCTCTGCTTGTTGCAATTTAACTTTTCCTTGTTTAATTTCTGCAAATCCAATTCCCAATTCCCTTTACATTTGATGCAATTTATATTTCTTGTCATTTAAGATTCTTGCAATTTACATTTCTTGCTCTTTAAGTTACTTGCCAATTTACATTCTGCAACTTTAAATTCATTGTCATTTACTTTCTGTTGGTTACAATTTCACACAATTCACATCAATGTTAGCTTGACTAAACTAATCACCCACTAAAGTTGCTTGATCCATCAATCCCTGTGGGATCGACCTCACTCCCGTGAGTTATTATTACTTGATGCGACCCGGTGCACTTGCCGGTTAGATTTGTGTGTTTTGGGAGAAATTTATTTTTCACCAAAATACTCATCAGCATACTCTATTAAATGCATTTGGTCTCGACTCTAAGTGTTCTGTCTCAAGTCTTACTTGACACAAAAACACCACAAGCATATGACTAGGGAAACAACTCTTTGAGCTTTTAATCATATCTGACCTCCCTAGTCATTGATGCTCAAAGTCTTGGACCTTGCTTTTATTTTTCTTTTGTTGTTTCTTTTACTTCAAGGATTAAGCTTGCAATAACTTCAGAGGATTCATGATAGTTCTCTAAATTCATGTTCCTTATACATCAATATCCTTTGATTCAAATTCAAATATGTACGGTTTATGTCATGCATTCAGAATCAAAAAGAATACCACCACATTTGATTAAATGAGACTACTCTTAAAAATTAAACTCAATTTCTCATTCATTACATGTTTTTCTTCTTTTTCTTTTGGATTCAAGCTCAGTGAGGAATACATGAGACACTTTTCAGAATTAAAAATGCATAACAAAATAAAAATAACTAATTTAACTAGAACCTAGGAATTGAAATAACAAAGGATCATGCAGAAACCAAGTAAAATAGCAGAAAACAGGAATATAACATAATAAGAACGGGAGAAAATATAGAATGAAAGGAACTCAACCACCTTAGTTATCCTAGTTATCCTCCGTAAAGATGATTCACCTCCCTTTGGTGTCATTAAAATAAGCAGAAAAGGCACAAGCGAAGCGACAACACCAAACTTAAAAGTTTCCTTGTCCTCAAGCAAGGAAAATCTGAAAAAGAGGAGAGACATAAAGAGTGCATGGAGGAGTAAACAAAAATTATTATAGAAAAAGAAGAAAATAATAAAAGGATGAGAGAGGTTAAAATTAATTAAAAAATAGATATATTTTTTTATATTTTTTTATTGTATTTATTTATTTTTTTGTATTTTATATATATAGTTATTTATATGTATATAAATAATACAGGATAATGGAGAGATTGAACAGGATGTAAATCATAGGATCCAAGCAGGGTGGTCAAAATGGCGAAGTGCATCTAGTTTTATATGCGACAAAAAAGTGCCTTTAAAACTTAAAGGTAAATTCTATCGCACCACTATAAGACCGGCTATGCTTTATGGTACGGAGTGTTGGGCAGCTAAAGGGGAGCACGAACATAAGCTGAGTGTGGCAGAGATGAAGATGTTGAGATGGATGAGTGGTCATACGCGATTGGATAAAATAAGGAATGAAGATATAAGGGAGAGAGTTGAAGTAGCACCCATTGTGGAAAAGATAGTTGAATCGCGTCTTAGGTGGTTTGGACATGTGAGAAGAAGTCCGATAGAACATCTAGTCAGGAGGGTGGATGAGATGGAAGATGGACAAGGGGCGAAAGGCAGAGGAAGACCTAAGAAGACCATCCATGAGGTGGTCAAACGAGATCTACATGTAAATGGTCTCTCTATAGATATGACACATTACAGAGCACAGTGACGTCATTTGATTCATGTAGCCGACCCCACTTAGTGGGACAAGGCTTTGTTGTTGTTGTTGTTGTTGTAGTTATTTATATGTATATATTGGGGGGAGGGGGATATATATATAGGGAAAGGGGTGGGGTCACGAAGGTATTGGGGGGCTATAGGAAGGGACCACGAGTTTGATGCTTGAAGGGATAAAAGATCAATTTGATAGGGAATTGATTTGGTTCAAGGATCTGTTGGATATGGTTTGGATTTATAGAAATCAATCCAATGATGGCGCCTAACTCCCAGGATGCTGCGCCTAACTTAAAACCATGTCTCCCATTGCTACGCTTTACTTGAATGTTTAGGCAAAGACATTGCGCCTAACTTGGAGCCTCCCGAGTGTATCAATAACCCAGGCACCTAACTTAAAATTCTATGCACCTAACTTGTTCTCTTGGCCTTCAAACCTTGTTCCTAACTTGAGATTTCTCAAGTTAGGTGCAAACCCTCCCGAATGAAATTCTCCTCTGTGCGTCCGTAACTCTGTTTCAGGAACCTGTTTCTATTTTTTTTATTTTATATTCTGCACGATCAAAATACACATAAAATAAAGGAAAAACAAAAAAAACTCAATGAAATTCAAATAAATAATAAAATCAATGAAACAAAAATTAAACTAAGGATACGCAAATATCGGGTTGCCTCCCGACAAGCGCTTCTTTACCGTCACGAGCTTGACGGTCAGCTCCTCTAAGGAAGAGGATCATAGGGGCTCAGTTCTTCACCCCTCACCTTGAACTTCTTTCCTGTGTCTCCATAGAGTAGCTCAATATGCTCTAGAGAGAGGATTCTGTTTACTGTATAAGTCCAAACTGGATTCTTAGTCAACACCACCTTCATTCTTGGGGAGAAACCTTTAGTGGGGATCTTTTTGTTTCTTCATCCCCTGGGTATTTTCTGCTTTTTAGAAACCTCCTTCTTGGTGGATGATGCATTCCTGACACCAAACTTAGGTTTGATATCAGGAGGAATTTTATTGAGTGTCACCAAAGGAGGTTTGAGCTGCAGATTCTGCTGTCCGTCATCAGGGGGTTCTTGAAAGTTTGGAGTAATAAGCTCAGTCTGCATGCACCTCTCTTCTCTACCTGCTGAATGTATATCTTTGAAGACATGAAAGACCAGTTTCTCATTATGCACTCTAAGCACTAATTCACCCACTTCTACATCAATTAGAGCTCTCTCAGTGGCTAGGAAAGGTCTTCCTAGGATTATAGAGGCATTGTCATCCTCCCCTGTGTCAAGAATCACAAAATTTGCTGGGAGGAAGAACTTACCCACTTTGACCAAGATATTTTCCACTAATCCGTATGCAGGCTTTATAGATTTGTCTGCCATTTGTAATGCTATCCGTGTGGGTTGTGCCTCTTAGATTTGGAGCTTCTTCATCACAGGCAAGGGCATTAAATTGATGCTTGCTCCCAGATCACATAACGCTTTCTCAAAGGTTGTGTTCCCAATGGTGCATGGAATTTGAAAGCTCCCTGGATCTGGCATCTTCCTTGGCAAGTTATTCTGAATTATGGCACTGCATTCCTTAGTCAGGACCACTGTCTCATCTCCCTTTAAAGGCTTCTTCTTTGACAACAACTCCTTCATGAATTTGACATAGAGAGGCATTTGCTCCAAAACCTTAGCAAAAGAAATATTGATTTGCAACTTTCTGAAAACTTCTAAGAACTTTGAAAACTGCTTGTCTTTGGTCTCCTTTTGAAGTCTCTGAGGATATGGCATTTTAGGCTTGTACTCAGGAGCCTTTGGCAATGTAGGATAAGTGTCAAGAGAGTTTGGGAATGGGTTGTCTGCATGCTTTGGAGGGACGTGCTCTACTTCTTCCTTCTTCTCTTCTGGAGCTTCTTTTTCAACTGGCTCCTCATTAACTTGTGCTTCCGTACTTGCCACTTGTCCACTTATCAAGGTGATAGCCTTGCATTCCTCTCTTGGATTTGGAATGGTGTTACCAGGAAGGCTATTAGTGGTCCTCTAATCAATTTCATTAACTTTTGTGGCTAATTGACCCATCTGAATCTCCAAATTCTTGATTGATGCTCTGGTTTCCTGTCTAAAACTTTCCAATATTGCTTCCAAATCATTGTTCTGCTGGGGCTGAGAAGTTGCTTGCTGAGATGACTGAAACTGGTGGTTATTGTGATTGTTCTGTTGGAAGCCGCCCTGAGAATTATTGTTGAAATTCTGAGGTCTCTGAGGTTGGTCCCTCCACCCAAAATTTAGGTGATTTCTCCACTCCTGATTGTATGTCTTAGAATATGGATCATTATTGGGATTTCTAGCACCACTCCCCATGTAATTGACCTATTCAGAAGAGGATTGAGCATAATCATAATTATCATTTTGCACAAAATTACCTATCATGTCATAGGAGACCTCTTGAGGTGGATTTTGGGTGTTGATCGTTGAGACTTGCATGCCACCCATCTGCTGAGTAAGTAGATTCATTTGCTAAGACATAAGCTTGTTCTGAGCAAGAATAGCATTAAGAGCTTCTACTTCCATAACACCCTTCTTCTAACGAGTCTTAGAGTTCACAGGATTCCTATTAGATGAGTATAAATATTGGTTGCTAACAACCAATTCAATAAGCTCAATAGTCTCCTCCGGTGTCTTTTTCTTGTGCACTGAACCACCTACAGAATTATCTAAGCACATCTTGGACATTTCACCCAAGCCTTCATAAAAGATATCTAGTTGGGTCCATTTGGAGGATATGTCCGGAGGACGTTGCCTAGTTAGTAGCTTGTATCTCTCCCAAGCTTCATAAAGAGTTTCACCATCCTTCTGCCTGAAAGTCTGAACCTCCACCCTAAGCTTAGTCAGCTTCTTTGGTGGGAAAAATTTAGTAAGAAACTCAGTAACAACCTTGTCCCAAGTATTCAAACTCTCCTTCGGTTGGGAATTTGGCCATAGCTTTGCTCTATCCTTCAGAGCAAACGGGAAGAGCATGAGTTTGTACACCTCAGGGTTCACTCCATTTGTCTTCACAGTATCACAAATATGCAGAAAATTAGAAATAAATTGGTTTGGGTCTTCTTGGGAAAGACCATGATACTGGCAATTTTGTTGTACCAGGGTGACCAATTGTGGCTTTAACTCAAAGTTGTTCGCATCTATAGGAGACACCACAATGCTTTTTCCATAAAGATCTGTAGTAGGAGTAAAGTAAGAGCCAAGCACTCTCCTAGATTGCTCATTCCCATTCAGATTTGTCATATTGGCATTAAAAGCATTGTTATCATCCATAGTGGATTCTGTAGCCTTGTAAAGTCTTGTTTGTGGCAAACGCCGCCTGAAAGTCCTTTTAGGTTCAGGATCAAAGTCTAAGAGAGGTTCCTTGTCTCTGTTCCTATGCATAAACAGATATAAGACAAGAAAAGATGAAACTCTCTGTGTTAGAGTGCAGAGAATTCCCAGTGAGGTAATCTGTGTAAACAACTAAAATAAAAATACTAAATAGAACAAATAAATAAATTTCAAAATTTGTACGCAAAATTAGGACAGAAAAAATCGAAATTAACAAGAAAAATAAACAGGAAAAATTGAAATAAAAATAACTAGGGGACACCAAACTTATTTTCAGAAATTAAGAAAAAATATTAGTACTAATTTATTTATTTATTTATTTATTTATTTATTTATTTATTTTGAAAATAATGAAGCAACGATTAAATAAAGATTAAAACTAGAAAAGTTAAAAGCTAGAAGAAAATAAAAGAAAATAAAAAAAGGATAGGGGATAGGGGTCTGAACGAGAAATAAGAAAAAAATTAGGAGAAAAAAAGAAAAGAAAAAAAATGAAAAATAAAAATTAATAATGCTAAAATAAAACTAATTAAACGAAAAATTATCTAATCTAACCAATCAAACAACGAGTAGTTGTCAATCACAATCAATCCCCGGCAACGGCACCAAAAACTTGGTGTGGAATTTATAACCCACAAACTAACCGGCAAGTGCACCGGCTCGTACCAAGTAGTACCTCAAGTGAATGAGGGTCGATCCCACGAGGATTGATGGGTCAAGCAACAATGATTGAGTGATTGGCTTAGTCAGACAAATAGAAACTGGTGTTTGAGAGTTCAAAGAGCATTAAACAGTAAACTAAGAATATCAGAAGACAGATAATAAATAAGTTGGGAATAATATATGGAGAAACAGTTAAGGTTTCAGAGTTATCTATTTTTCGGATTGACTTTTCTTAATAACTATTTTAATCATGCAAGATTTAATTCATGGAAAACCATATGTGCCTACACCCTAATTCCTTAGACCTTTTTAGTCTCCTCAAACTCTCATCAACCGCCAATTCCATGGTCAATTTATTCCAATTAGAGGGTGAAGTTTAATTCTGGTTATTATGCCACAAAAAACCTAATTATCCAAATTTAAGAGGATTATATGACACGTATCCCGTTAAATTCAGATAATTAGAAATTTAGGAGAATATGTTTTCAAGCTGTTGTTCAAGTAAAGAGCTTTTCCAAGTTATACAAGAACTCAACTAGAAAGAGGTTCATACTTCCGTTCCACCCAATTTCGTAAAATAAAGAACGAAAACAGTTCTTGAATTAAAGGAATCAAAACATGAATTAAAATACAAGAACAATAGAATCAATCCATACGATAGACAGAGCTCCTAACCTTAACAGTGGAGGTTTAGTTTCTCATGGAAAAAAAGTGAAAACTAGGATTCTAGTAAACTGTAAATTGGACTGAGGTGGAATTCTCAGAAGAGAGGTTTCTTTTCTCTTTTATATCTAATCCTAATTAATTTAAAATTTATTTTATAAAACTAAAATAATATCTTTTCCTATTTTAAAATAAAATACAATTTTAAATCAGAATTAATTAAATCTTCGAGCACTCCTAATTTGGAAGCTGGGACCACCAATCATGCGCCTTACTTGGTGAACTTCTGCACCTAACTTGAGTTGTTGTTGTGCCTTGCGCGTGCTTATTAGTGTCTTGCGCCTTACTTGGAGTGTCGGAGTAACACTGGCGCCTAACTCAAGGTTTTGTGCGCCTGACTTGAAGTCTAAAGCTACACTCAGCGGCTAACTTAAGGAATTGCTGCGCCTAACTTGAGTGAATCACACCTTGTTGCGTGTAGTGGTTGTGCCTTGCGCCGAACTTGAATTTTCTCAAGATAGGCGCAGCCTTGGCCGAATTGTTGGGAAAAAAAGTGTAGACTATTATATATTGTTGGAAAGCTCTGGAAGTTAGCTTTCCAAGGCCGCTAGAATCACATCTTTTGGACCTCTGTAGCTCAAGTTATTTAGGTTTGAGTGAAGAGAGGTCAGGGTTGACAGCATCATTGGCCTTCTTCTCTTTTTCTGCGAAAACTCCATCAAATCCAGCTAAATGCTACCTAAAATAAATAGAATTGCACACGAATCAAAGTAACATCCATAGTGGCTAAAAGATAATTAATTTTTAATTAAACTCAACAAATTAAATACAAATTCACTAGGAAAAGATAGGAAAGATGCTCATGCATCACATGCTTAGAGAACTTTGCAAGGAGTCTAAAGACATGCAAGCTTTCAAGGAGGAGGTGAGATCCAATATGCAAAAACCAGGATGCGGCCATCAAGAAACTTGAAGTACAGATTGGATATTGGTGCACGAAATTGTGATCATCAATGGCGCCAACAACTTGGTACGCACAATTGTAATCTCAACTCTTTTTCACAATTCCGCACAGCTAACCAGCAAGTGCACTGGGTCGTCCAAGTAATAAACCTTACGTGAGTAAGGGTCGATCCCATGGAGATTATCGGCTTGAAGCAAGCTATGGTCATCTTGTAAATATCAGTCAGGCGGATTCAAATGGTTATGGAGAATTGATAATTAAAAGATGAATAAAATATAAAATAAGATAGAGATACTTATGTAATTCATTGGTGAGAATTTCAGATAAGTGTATGAAGATGCTTTGTTCCTTCTGAACTTCTGCTTTCCTATTGTCTTCATCCAATCATTCATACTCCTTTCCATGGCAAGCTGTTTGTTGGGTTTCACCGTTGTCAATGGCTACCTCCCGTCCTCTCAGTGAAAATAGTTCAAATCCGCTGTCACCGCACGGCTAATCATCTGTCGGTTCTCAATCATGTTGGAATAGGATCCATTGATCTTTTTGCATCTGTCACTACGCCTAACACTCGCGAGTTTGAAGCTCGTCACAGTCATCACTTCCTAGATCCTACTCGGAATACCACAGACAAGGTTTAGACTTTCCGGATCTCAGGAATGGCCGCCAATAATTCTAGCCTATACCACGAAGGTTCCAATCTTAGATTAGAAACTGGTGCACGAAATTGGAAATCACAGTTCTTCACAAATTCGCACAACTAACCAGCAAGTGCACTGGGTTGTCCAAGTAATACCTTACGTGAGTAAGGGTCGATCCTGTAACGACCCAATTTTCAGTACGCCTAGGACATACCGGAAACTGAGTGCTACCAATTTGTCATCCTAATTATTATCTATTATTTATTATATGAGCCTGATTTATTGTTAAAAGCGTAGTTAGTTAGCGAGGTACTTTTTTTTTTTTTGAAAACATTTGGATCAATAGACGGAATCATTCATAATCAACTCACAGCTGATAACAGATAAAATAGTTATAAGCAACCACACATAAATACATCACAAGTAGCTAGCAAGATTCAGTTATCCAGCCTTTATTAGAGTATAGACCTTTAGTTAGAACACCCCTAGGTATAGCTAGATAATAACTATATACATATATATACATACAACATCCTAGGCCCTGACCTGTTCAAGAAGTCCCTAAGCTGGCACCTAGGCTAGCCTAGACTCTATACTCGCCTAGTCCCTCTAAACTACTAAAGCGAGGGAAAGTACGTTCTAGGTCTTCAAAACTCAAGTAAGGTGGAACGTTATCAAAAGGTAGAACTTCATCTGTTACTCCTCTGCACGATCAGACATTATCATACGACGTCTCTCTAGTACCTCATCAAGTAGCCATACAATAGGAGTCTCGTACACAGGATTTAGGTCAAAATTCACGTACAAATGGGGTGCAGACATTGGCTGGTCTCACAGTATATACATGTAAACGGAGAACGAGATTCACCCTAGACTCAGAAGACTACGTGGAGCATAATCCTTTTTAGGAACGATCGTCAGCGAACTACGGAAGGGTACTCATACTTCCATCTAAAAGGGGAAGGGAGAGAGAAGGGGTAAGAACTGGGGAGTTCTTAGTAGGGTCGGGGTTATTAGTTAAGTTCATTAATTCCGTGTTGTTTAGCAGATAAATAGCAGAATACCGAGAAGCAGTAGACAGAAGAAATAGATAAATAGAGAAAATAGAAAGCAAAACACAAACAAAAAAATACAAGAAAACAAAACACAGACACAGAATAGAATGAAAACAAAGAAAGCATACATTCAAACAACAATCATAATAGAGGAAATGCGCAACCAAGTATGATGCATGTCTGTCCTTTGCAGGCCATGAGCTCACGTGTCGGTTTACACCCTGCAGCCCGACATTACCTAGGAACTAGTCCTAGATATGGCTTATTTTCTGTAGGTGAACTTCGGCCTACAGAAATAGCACTCCCGTAAGTGAACTTCGGCTTACAGGAATAGTCTAAACACAACACAACAACTTTCTGTAGGTGAACTTCGGCCTACAAAAATAACACCTCTGTAAGTGAACTTCGGCTTACAGAAATGGTTTAATCACAACAACTTTCTATAGGTGAACTTCGGCCTACAGAAATAGCACCTCTGTAAGTGAACTTCGGCTTACAGAAATAGTGCCCCTGTAAGTGAACTTCGGCTTACAGGTATCACAACTCTCTGTAGGTGAACTTCGGCCTACAGGAGCAACACCCTGAGATACATAATGGATATTCACTGCAGTTGAACTTCGGCCTACAGGAATAACAACTTACTGTAGGTGAACTTGGGCCTACAGGACCTCTAGGGCCTATAGAAAAACATCAGATGAACATATAATAGAATATCATGCCACAAGGCTTAACTCTTTATTTTTATACTCTTCTCCTCTATTCTCTTTGTTATATTACTCTTTTCTCATTATCATCATTCAATATCATTCTCATTATTCATCATCACTTTCACATTCTTATGCAGTACTTCTTTCTTTCTCTATTCAATCATACTATACAAACTTTACATCTTTCAATTTCACAATATCTTGGCTCAAACCATTTCTCTTTATCATATTACTCTTTTCACTTTGTCTTTTTACTCTGCTTTGATTACTCTTTTCTCTGTATCTCTTTACTTTTCTCTGGTTACTCTGTTCTTTGTGTTTTCTTTATTCTGCTCTGATTTCTCTGCTTAACGTATGTATTTAAAGCTTATGTAAATTTTGGTATGAATAGTTAGCCTGTCCCAAGTATAGGTTCATTAAGTCTATACTGAAACAGTTTAACTTTTCATATAATACCTAACCCTATTCGCAATTCCAGGACTAACTATGTTGCCCTAGTTCGTTCACTAGTCTCTGTTTGTTTTTCTGTCATTAAAACTTTACAGACTATTTCTTCGATTTTTATCTTTTCTTCAACTTTTTATCTTTTATTTATCTTTGCCTCACTAATATGTTTTTACCACTCCCTAAGTGTTTTATGAAAGTAATTATGAGATTCTACACTTAAAGTTGTCTTTCTAAAGCTTTTACAGAAAACTACCATTTTCGCATTATTTTATTATTTTTATTAAAATATTATTTTTAATTAAATATTATTATTTAATATTTTATTATTTTTTTTATTATTTTATCATTAAATTTTCGAAAATTAACTTACTTTTACTTTTAACCTTTAAAATTCACTTTTTACCACCCGTAACTTTTAATATTTCTACTTTTACCACCTTAACTTTCAGAAATTACCAAATTACCCCTTAAACACCAAAAATTTTACTTCCTTGTCCTTTCTAAGATCTAAAAGGTGTTCTTCAATGTTCTTCACCACACTCAAAGTGTTCTTCGTGTTCTTCGTATATTCTTCAGATTCTTTCTCTGTTTTTACCCGTTTTTCAGTCTTTTCAGCAACCGATTTTTACCATAATTCATAATAAATTTGCAGCCACTAAAACCCCATCTTTTCTACATAATTTTAACACAAATTGAACCCCAATTTAAGGTCTAGGGTTCGTTTTTCTAGCAGCCATGAAGAACACAAATTCAAAGTTGAATATCATCAAATTTCATCAAATTTTCACCAAAATTTCAACAAGAATCACTCATATAAACAATCAATTTCAAGCATAACCAAACCATATCATAATCACACAATTCAAACACAATCAATCAACATTAATTTTACAAAACCCTACCTGGTTTTGCTGCTCCTAATTCGGTTAAACTTTCAGGTGGTCCTTAAGCACTTTTTCCTCCTAAATCACATCAAGAACAACTTTAAATCCAAAAACTCTCAACTGACCAAATCTCACTCAGTATGTTAGGAAGAGATATCTCACCTTAGACTTGCTGTAAATGCACGTTTCTTGGCCCTCAAGTCAAGTTAAGCATGATTCCTAAGGAAAAACATCAAGAAAACACATGTTTTGCATGGTTTTCCTTGAAAACCGAATTGAAGAGGGAGGGAGACAGCCATCTCACCTTATTTCCAGCCTTGATATGTTATATGGTTATGTAGAGGAAGAAGAGAGGATCATTTTGGTGAAATCGGACTTTTGATTTGAGTTTTAGTTCAGAAGAAATCAAGCTTTGAAGATTAAGTGTTCATGAAAGTTTCTCTCTTTTCTCTCTTGTTATTTTCGGCCAAAATGATGAAATGAGACAGCCTTGGAGGTCTTGGGGGTGTAAGGTGAGTTGTGATTGGTTGGCTTGGAGGTGGATTAAAATAATATTAAAATATCTCTGGTGTACAACTACTAAAACTAGGTGTATCAGAACAATCGTAAAAACATCTCTAAAAATTATTTTCTGAGCTACTAGCATAAATGACACTAGTAACATATTTATTATGAGAATAAAACATGTATAATGAGGCATTAGCATTGCTAAATTCATTAGAGAGTGCTGGTGCTAAGCTGCACCAGTAAACCGTAAACCCGGTTAAACCGATTTTCTGTTTTTAACAAAAACAGACCAGGTAACCTTATAATATCATTCAAGAATTTTCTAATACTAATATAATGATAATATTATACTATTATCTCTCTCCTCTTATGAATCGAGTCCGGTTCATCAAATAGAGACTATTTACAAAAATCAGAATCAAAACTGCCAACCGATACGGTTCAAAAACTAGGTTCTCCGTGGCCGCGTTGTCGAGCTTGCCTTAAAAGAGGTTTTGGCTTAAAGATGACATAATGACAATGAGGATTGATATGCTTGATGATACAGCAGAGGTGTTCCCTTTACTGATCTTCCGGAGAAATTCGTGCCTGTAGAAAAGATCTCGCGTACTCGAAAATCGGGGTTGTTACAGATCCCACGGAGATTGTTGGCTTGAAGCAATCTATGGTTATCTTGTAACTCTTAGTCAGGAAAATAATAAAATAATTCACTTATCAAATTTGATTGCAAGGAATAAAAGGGCAGAACACAAATTATACTTGTATGCAAGGATGGAGAATATGTTGGAGTTTTGGAGATGCTTTGTCTTCTGAAATTCTGCTTTCCTCTGTTTTCTGATTCATGCATGCATGTCCTCCTATGGCAAGCTGTGTGTTGGTGGATCACCGTTGTCAATGGCTACCATCCATCCTTCCAGTGAAAAGGGTCCAGATGCGCTGTCACCGCACGGCTAATCATCTGCAGGTTCTCAATCGTACCGGAATAGGATTTACTATCCTTTTGCGTCTGTCACTACGCCCAGCACTCGTGAGTTTGAAGCTCGTCACAGTCATTCAATCCCTGAATCCTACTCGGAATACCACATACAAGGTTTAGACTTTCTGGATTCTCTTGAATGCTGCCATCAATCTAGCTTATACCACGAAGATTCTGATTAAGAGATCTAAGAGATATTCATTCATTCCATGGTGGAACGTAAGTGGTTGTTAGGCACGCGTTCGTGGAAGAATGATGATGATTGTCACGTTCATCACATTCGTATTGAAGTGCGAATGGATATCTTAGATAGGAACACGCATGTTTGAATGGAAAACAAAAATGCTTGCATTAATTCATCGAGACACAGCAGAACTCCTCACCCCCAACAATGGAGTTTAGAGACTCATGCCGTCAAGAGGTACAAAGTTCAGATCTAAAATGTCATGAGATGCAAAATAAATCTCTAAAAGTTGTTTAAATACTAAACTAGTAACCTAGGTTTACAGAAAATGAGTAAACTATGATAGATAGCGCAGAAATTCACTTCTGGGGGCCACTTGGTGTGTGCTGGGGCTGAGACTTAACCTTCTCACATGCTTGGGCTGTTTTGGGCATTCAACACCAGGTTGTAACCTGTTTCTGGCGTTAAACTCCAACCTGTAACTTGTTTCTGGCGCTGGACGCCAGACTGCAACATGGAACTGGCGTTGAACGCCAGTTTACATCGTCTATCCTTGAACAAAGTATGAACTATTATATATTGCTGGAAAGCACTGGATGTGTAATTTCCAACGCAATTGGAAGAGCGCCATTTGGAGTTCTGTAGCCCCATAAAATCCACTTTGAGTGTAGGGAGGTCAGAATCCAACAACATCAGCAGTCCTTTTTCAGCATGAATCAGATTTTTGCTCAACTCTCTCAATTTCAGCCAGAAAATACCTGAAATCATAGAAAAACACACAAACTCATAGTAAAGTCCAGAAATATGAATTTTGCCTAGAAAATACTGAAAATAAACTAAAAACTAACTAAAACACACTAAAAACTATATGAAATTAACCCCAAAAAGCGTATAAAATATCCGCTCATCACAACACCAAACTTAAACTGTTGCTTGTCCTCAAGCAACTAGATAAATAAAATAGAATACAAATAATTTTAAGAAGCAATAATATCTCAGAGTTTTTGAGTGAAGCTCAGATTCTAATTAGATGAGCGGGACTAGTAGCTTTTTGCTTCTGAACAGTTTTGGCATCTCACTTTATCCATTGAAGCTCAGAGTGATTGGCATCTATAGGAACTCAGAATTCAGATAGTGATATTGATTCTCCTAGTTCAGTATGTTGATTCTTGAACACAGCTACTTTATGAGTCTTGGCCGTGGCCCTAAGCACTTTGTTTTCCAGTATTACCACCGGATACATAAATGCCACAGACACATAATTGGGTGAACCTTTTCAGATTGTGACTCAGCTTTGCTAAAGTCCCCAATTAGAGGTGTCCAGGGTTCTTAAGTACACTCTTCTTTTTGCTTTGGACCTTGACTTTAACCGCTCAGTCTCATGTTTTCACTTGACACCTTCACGCCACAAGCACATGGTTAGGGACAGCTTGGTTTAGCCGCTTAGGCCAGGATTTTATTTCTTTAGGCCCTCCTATCCACTGATGCTCAAAGCCTTGGGGTCCATTTTATTACCCTTGCCTTTTGGTTTTAAGGGCTATTGGCTTTTTACTCTTGCCTTTTGGTTTTAAGAGCTTTGGCTTTTTCTGCTTGCTTTTTCTTTTTCTTTCTCTATTTTTTTTTCTGCAAGATTTTGTATTCACTGCTTTTTCTTGCTTCAAGAATCATTTTTATGATTTTTCAGATTATCAATAACATGTCTTATGTTCATCATTCTGTCAAGAGCCAACATATTTAACAGTCTTAAACATCAAATTCAAAAGACATATGCAATGTTCAAGCATTCATTCAGAAGACAGAAAGCATTGCCACCACATGTAAAATAATTAGAATTTATCTTATTAAAAACTCGAAAAATATTGCCTCTTATTCTAAAGAAATTCTTCTATTTTATTCATGTTTAATGATGATGATAAAATTAAATTATAGCTTAATTGGAGATAAAATCAAAAATATAGATACTAATTACTACTATATGACTCCTAAGGTAAAACTAAAATAAAAACAGTTATCACAGAGATAAGGCTAAGATTGGAATTTAACAACCTTTGTTCTGGGAAGTGGATGTTCCTCTAATCTGCGGGGTGCTTGGTCCTTCAAGAGATAATTTCTAGCGCTTCAATTCCCTTAAATCACGCCCTTGCTCCTCCTGTTCTTTAAGCAAATAGCAAAGAATGCTACTTTGTTCCTTCTGTTCTTTCTTTATTTGCTCCATAGCTTCTTGCATCTTGGTAATAGATGTTTCAAGATACTCCCAGTATTCAAATTGAGGGATTTCTGGGAGAAATTCCTGTGTTCTCTTCTTGATGGGGTCATCCTGTGCTTATTATTTTTCCATTGATGCTTTGGTGATTGGTCGCTCAACTGAGATATATTCAGTTATTCCCATCCTCACTCCAGCGTCCTCGCATAGCATAGAAATCAAGCTTGGATAAGCCAACCTGGCATCTTTGGAATTTTTGTTTGCAATTTTGTAAAATTCAGTTGAAATCAGTTGATGAACTTCCACTTCTTTTCCCATCATGATGCAATGGATCATCACTGCTCTTCTAATAGTGACTTCAGAACAGTTGCTAGTGGGCAGCAGAGAATGCCCAATGAAGTCCAGCCATCCTCTGGCGACTGGTTTGAGATCTTCTCTTTTGAGTTGATTTGGGATACCCTTCATGCTGGTGGTCCACCTGGCTCCAGGAATACATATATCCTCTAGAATCTTATCCAGGCCCTTGTCTGTTCTCCTCATTCTCCTATTGAAGGAGTCTGGATCATCTTTCAGCTGAGGTAGCTTTAAGATCTCCCTGATCTTGTCAGGGTGGGTATGAACAATCTTTCCTCTGACCAAGGTCTGATAGTCATAGAGAGTAGATCCAGATAGTCTTTGCTTGTCTGTTTGCCACATATTAGCATAGAACTCCTGGACCATATTCCTTCCCACTTTCGTTTTAGGATTAGCTAGGATCTCCCAGTTCCTGATTCGAATTTGCTCCTGGATCTCCGGATATTCGTCTTCTTTCAGATCGAATCTAACTTCCGGGATCACTGATCTTAGACCCATTATTTTGTAATAATGGTCTGAATGTTCTTTAGTTAAGAACTTCCCTTGATTCCAAAGTGGTTTTGGAACACTCTCTTTCTTGCCTCTTGGAGTGGGTTGTTTTCCTTTAGGAGCCATGATCTTAGTGGGTATGGTTTAGTGATCACGGATAAACACACCAAACTTAGAGGTTTGCTTGTCCTCAAGCAAAAGAAAAGAAAGGAGAGGGATAGAAGGAGAGCCAGTATAGGATGGTGGATGAGAGGAAGGAGGCCGAATGGGTTTTTAAAAGGGAGGGGGGTTTTCGAAAATAGGGAGAAAGATAAGATAGAAGATATGATTTTAAAAAAAATAAGTATGATAAGAAAAGATATAATTTAAAATTGAAAAGATATGAAAGATATTTGAAAAAGATAAAATTGGATTTTTGAAAAAGATAATATAGAGATTTGAAAAAGATATTGGTTAGTTGTAAAGATTTTTGAATGAAAAGAGATAGATTTGTTTTGAAAATTTTGAAAAAGAGTTGAATTGGATTGAAAAAAAAGGATATGTGCTTATGGATTAAGATATATTTAATATTTTGAAAGAAGGGTTTTTAGAAATTAGGGATTTTAGAAATCAGGGTTTGTAACATGTTTATGCAAGAAATCATGAATTGAAACATGAAAATTGAGATTAAAATGAAAAATATGAAGAAAAAACGAATTTACCTCCTCCCCACCATCCTGGCGTTTGAATGCCCAAACGCTGCATGTTTTGGGCGTTCAACGCCCAACTGCTGCTTCTCCTGGGCGTTCAACGCCTAGCTGTTGCTTCTTTCTGGCATTGAACGCCAGGAACTCCTTTGTCACTGGGCGTTTTTCTGAACGCCCAGGACGCTGTAAATCTGGCGTTAAACGCCCAGAAGGAGCTTCTTTCTGGCATTCAACGCCCAGAAGATGCTTCTTTCTGGCGTTTAACGCCCAGATGGCTATCCTTACTGGCGTTTTCTTGCCAGTGAGCTCTTTTTCTCTGTTTTGTGTGCAGAATCCTTCTGTAACCTTGTGAACTTATACAATTGACTCTTTACCTTAGTATTAGTGAACTTTATATAAACAAATAAAATCAAGAATAGGGCAAAATGCTTAGAGGAAGTGATGCCCCATGGCTGGGTTGCCTCCCAGCAAGCGCTTCTTTATTGTCTTTAGCTGGACCTTGCTGAGTTTTTAATCTAGCCTCAGTCTTGAGCACTCTTGCTCAACATTGCCTTCAAGATAGTGCTTGATTCTCTGTCCATTAACAATGAACTTCTTATTAGAATCAATATCTTGAAGCTCTACATAACCATATGTTGATGCACTTGTAATCACATATGGTCCCCTCCACCGGGACTTCAGTTTCCCGGGGAATAGCCTGAGCCTAGAGTTAAACAACAGAACCTTTTGTCCTGGTTCAAAGATTCTAGATGACAGCTTTCTGTCATGCCACTTTTTTTATTTCTCTTTATAAAGCTTGGCATTTTCGAAAGCAATGAATCTGAATTCTTCTAGCTCATTTAGCTGGAGCAATCTTTTTTCTCCAGCTAATTTGGCATCAAAGTTTAGGAATCTGGTTGCCCAGTAGGCTTTATGTTCCAGTTCCACGAGCAGGTGGCATGCCTTACCATACACAAGTTGGTATGGAGAGGTCCCTATAGGAGTCTTGAATGCTGTTCTGTAAGCCCACAGAGCGTCATCCAAGCTTCGTGCCCAATCCTTTTTACGGGTACTTACAGTCCGTTCCAGGATTCTTTTTAGTTCTCTGTTAAAGACTTCAGCTTGCCCATTTGTCTGTGGATGATATGGAGTCGCCACCTTGTGGCGAATCCCATACCGGACCATGGCAGAGTAAAGCTGTTTGTTGCAGAAGTGAGTGCCCCCATCACTAATTAGTACCCTGGGAACACCAAACCTGCTGAATATATGTTTCTGGAGGAACTTCAGCACTGTTTTAGTATCATTGGTGGGTGTGGCAATGGCCTCAACCCATTTTGATACATAGTCAACTGCCACCAGAATATAAGTGTTTGAGTATGATGGTGGGAAAGGCCCCATGAAATCAATACCCCATACATCAAACAACTCAATCTCCAAGATTCCTTGTTGCGGCATGGCGTAACTGTGAGGCAAATTACCATCTCTCTGGCAACTGTCACATTTACGTACAAATTCTCGGGAATCTCTGTAGAGTGTAGGCCAGTAGAAGCCACATTGGAGGACCTTAGTGGTTGTTCGCTCACCTCCGAAATGACTTCCATATTGTGACCCATGGCAATGCCATAAGATCCTTTGTGCTTCTTCTTTAGGCACACACCTACGAATTATGCCATTTGCACATCTCTTAAAGAGATAGGGTTCATCCCACAAGTAGTACTTTACATCAGTAATTAATTTTTTCTTTTGTTGCCTGCTGTACTCCTTGGGAATGAACCTTGCAGCTTTGTAGTTTGCAATGTCTACAAACCATGGTGTTTCCTGAATGGCAAACAAATGCTCATCAGGAAAGGTCTCAGAGATTTCAAGAGAGGGGAATGACGTCCCTTCTATTGGCTCTATCCGGGACAGATGGTCAGCCACTTGGTTCTCTGTCCCTTTTCTGTCTCTTATTTCTATATTAAACTCTTGCAGAAGCAACACCCATCTTATGAGTCTGGGTTTTGAATCCTGCTTTGTGAGTAGATATTTAAGAGCAGCATGATCTGTGTACACAATGATGCCAGGGCATCTTGGCCAGTTTCACTGACCTTTTCTTTACTGTTTTTAGGTTAGTTTCATGCATTTCTTTAGAAAATAAGCTAGTTTTGGGTAGATATTCACTTATGCCTTGATTCAAGCATACATTGTGCATTTTACATAATTTCATGAGGATTTTGCATAAGTTTAGTGACAAATATTATGTTGCATTACTCATGACTTGGACTAGAGCTTTGATGCACTTTATTGCTTGATTTCAGGACCAAAAAGAAGCAAGAAAAGGGGAGGTAACTTGCAAGGTTAATGAGAAAAGTGATTGTCAATAACACTCTCAAAAAGCCATCAATGCCCACGTTAGAAAGTCACGTTAACTAAGTTAACGTGAACTCTAACGTGTAGAAGAGAAGTTGAGCCAACGTTAGTGACACTTAACATTGTCACTAACGTTGGCAATTACTCATAAGTGGCCACGTTAGAAGTAGGTTAACGTGGCCTCTAACGTTAAGGGGGGAAGAGAAGCCAACGTTAGTGACACTCAACATTGTCACTAACGTTGGCCTATGGTGCAAAGTACCACGTTAACTCCCACGTTAACTTGGTTAACGTGGGAGCTAACGTAAGGGATGAAGAGTTGTCGACAACGTTAGTGACACTCAACATTGTCACTAACGTTGAAGCAACCACACAACCCCCAAGAGTCACGTTAACTTCCACGTTAACTTGGTTAACGTGGAAGCTAACGATGAGGAATGAAGGATGAGCCAACGTTAGTGACACTCAACATTGTCACTAACGTTGGGATGGCTAAGGATGGCCACGTTAGAAGCCACGTTAACCTAGTTAACGTGGACTCTAACGTGAGACCTAGGGGCACATTGGAACGTTAGTGACAATGTTGAATGTCACTAACGTTATCAAAGGATGGCAAAGGCCACGTTAGAAGCCACGTTAACCTAGTTAACGTGGGCTTTAACGTGAAGCAAGAAGGGGCACATTGGAACGTTAGTGACAATATTGAGTGTCACTAATGTTCTCGAAGGTTAACAAAGCAACGTTAAAAGCCACGTTAACCTAGTTAACGTGGGTTTTAATGTGAGGCAAAGGGGTGCATTAGAACGTTAGTGACAATGTTAAGTGTCACTAACGTTCTTGAACTTATATTCTCACTAAATATTAACACCCCTAACGTCCTGAACTAAAGTCTCTGTCCAATTCGCACTTTCTCTCTGCAAGTAAAGCCAAGCCCAAATAAAGAAAGGAACTGCTTCAAACTCAAGATCCAAAGGCCCAAGACTTGAAGAATCACACTAGAAGCTTAGAAGAGTAGTATATATAGGATTAGCTTTGAATTGAGAAGGGAGTTCTGGAGGCTGGAAAAGGAGAACTACTCTCTGTATTTTACTTTCTTTGCAATTCTAGTTTTATGATGTATTCTCCATCTTTGTTTTCATTTTCAAGAGCTATGAACAACTAAACCCCTTTCTTTGGGTTAAGGAGCTCTGTTGTAATTTGATGGATCAATACTAATTTTCATTATTCTTCTTCTATCTTTCCTCTTGATTTTACTTGAAAGCTTTCGATCTTCATCCAATTGAGTAGTTATCTTGGAAGACTAGCTATTCAAACTTGGATCTCTTTTGAACCTTGAAAGAGAAATGAAGAGATCAAGCTAGAAATGCTTTCTCATGCTGGACCAAATTGGGTTTGGATGGGTATGTGACTATAACCCTCTCAACACTTGATTTGGGAAATGCATGTGGTATAATCAGTGACCATACTTCATCTCTTCTCATGAGCAATTGACCAAGGAATTGGCTATTGATCAAGATTTGAGAGATTGAATTGCAAGAAATTGTAATCCAATCACTTAAGATTGCCAAGGAGATCAATAAGTGCATTGATTGAGGAAGAGATGAAAATGAACTTGATCCGGAGAATTGCAATATCTCCTAAGCCCAATGAACTCCCCATCTCTGATCTTACCCATTCTCTTTCATTTCTGCCATTTACTTTTATGAGCAAATCCCCCATTCCCATTTACAATTCTGCAATTTATTTTCAGTCATTTACTTCCAGTCCTTTAATTCTAGCATTTACTTTTCTGTTATTTACATTCCTGCCATTTTATTTTCTACAACTCTCAACCCAAATTCTGGATTCGCTCAACTAGAACATTCTTCTAATTAAAGTTGCTTGATCAATCAATCCCTGTGGGATTCGACCTCACTCTATTGTGAGTTTTTACTTGACGACAAATTCGGTACACTTGCCGAAGGGAGATTTGTTGAGAGACAAGTTTTCCGTGCATCAAGTTTATGGCGCCGTTGCCAGGGATTGATTGTGCATCAACAATGATTAAATTGGAAGATCACTAGATTGAGCATTTTTATTTTGTGAATTTCATTTTCTGTTTGAGTGAATTACTTTTTGTTTTAGTTAAACTTCTTCCCTTCTCCCTCTACTCTTTCGTTTTTCTTTGTTATTTTCAATTCTGTTTGCTAACCCACTAATTGTTTGATATATTGCATCACCCACAACTAACAGTAATTCTGACACAAATACTGTCCGCACCTATTTTCTTTGCTTGTACTTGTTGGTTGTATGACAGGGAGAAGAAGCGGGGCTTCAACTTCCTTTGATTCTGAACCTAAGAGAACCTTCCTTAGACTAAGGAGGGAGGCAAAAGAAAAACGTGTAGTTGGTGCTGAAGAAGAGGAGGAACACTTTGAGGAATACTTTGAACTAAACATGGAAGAAAACATGGAAAATCACCATGAAGAAGAGACTCACAACCATGGCAGAGGAGGTGGAGCAAATCATGCTGGGGAGGATAGAAGAGTTTTGGGCTCTTACATCAATCCAAACCCAGGCAATTGTGGAAGTAGCATCCAAAAACCAACAATCCATGCCAACAACTTTGAACTTAAACCACAGCTCATCACCCTTGTTCAGAACAACTGTTCGTTTGGAGGAGGTGTTCAAGAAGACCCCAATCAACATTTGACCACCTTCCTGAGAATATGTGACACAGTGAAATCTAATGGTGTTCATCCTGACGCCTATAGACTGCTCTTATTTCCTTTCTCACTTAGGGACAAGGCAGCCAAGTGGCTGGAATCCTTCCCAAGGGAGAGCTTGACAACTTGGGAGGATGTGGTGAACAAATTCTTAGCAAGATTCTACCCTCCTCAACGAATCAATAGGCTGAGAGCTGAGGTTGAAACTTTCAGGCAACAAGATGGTGAGACTCTGTATGAAGCATGGGAGAGGTTCAAGGACTTAACAAGGAGGTGTCCACCTGACATGTTCAACGAATGGGTGCAGCTGCACATTTTCTATGAAGAGCTCTCTTATGAGTCAAAGAAGGCCGTAGACCATTCATCTGGAGGATCTTTGAACAAGAAGAAGACCATTGAGGAAGCCATAGATGTTATTGAAACAGTAGCAGAAAACGACTACTTCTATGCTTCCGAAAGAGGGAACACAAGAGGAGTGATGGAGCTAAACAATGTAGATGCTCTGTTGGCCCAAAACAAGCTCATTACCCAACAACTGGCTAACCTCACCAAGAAGATGGAGAGGAACCAAGTAGCAGCAATCTCATCTTCATCAACAATCCAAGAAGGAGTGAATGAAGAAGCAGAGGGGAGTCAGGAGCAAGCCAACTACATTGGGAATTCACCAAGGAAAAACTATGATCCATACTCCAAGACTTACAACCTTGGATGGAGAAACCACCCAAACTTTGGGTGGGGAAGTGAGCAAAATCAAAACCAAGACCAGAGACGTTACTACTCCAACAACAATGCAGCTCACCAGTAATTCACCCAAAGGACATCTCAACACCCCCACAACAACACTTCTCCACACACTTATCAAAACCAAAACAGCACATCTGCTCCGAATCACTCATCAATTGATGACAAGCTCTCTAAGATTGAAGCCTTACTTGAAGAAATATGCCAAGAGATTCAAGAAAATAAGGTGTTCAAAGAGGAGGTGCGAGCCAATATTAAGAACCAGGGAGAGACCATTAGGAAGCTGGAATTCCAGGTGGGATATTTAGCTGAGAAGATTCCCAAACCTACTGATAGCTTCCCAAGTGACACGGAGAAAAACCCCAAAGGAGAAGCAAAGAAAGTAAGATGGGAAGATTGCAAAATGGTCACTACAAGTGATCAAGAGACTGAAGACAAGCAAAGCAAACTTCTCGAACAACCTGAAGACAACTCAATAAAGGAGGAGGATAGAGATCACAAAGAACCAAAAATGTCACAACAAGAGTTGCTGAAGCTCTATGCACCCTTTCTTCAACTGCTCAATGGTGTTGTGGGAAAGAGAATATACTCAAGGTTCCTAGACTTGTTTGCATCTCTGCATGTGAACATACCATTCATCAAGGCAATTCAACAAATGCCTGCATTCATCAAGTATATGAAGGAACTTCTTCCTAGGAAAAGCTCACTCAAGGGAGGGTAGACTATAGTGATGAACAAGGAATGTAGTGCCCTTATTCAACCTGGGTTGCCTACAAAAAGAAGAGACCCAGAAAGTTTTCATATCCCTTGTGCCATAGGTGAAAATATGTTCGACAGAGCACTATGTGATTTGGGGGCCAGCATCAACTTACTGCCCTTATCCCTGGTGAAGAGGGTGCAGATCAATGAGATAATGCCCACAGATGTCATTGTCAGACTGGCTGACAAAACTCAAAAGCAAGCAATAGGAGTGGTGGAAAATGTGTTGCTAAAGGTTGGGAAGTATTTTCTCCCAACAGACTTTGTCATTCTGGACATGGAAGAAAGTCACACTCACCCAATCATATTGGGAAGACCATTCTTAGCTATAGCCAGAGCACTTATCGATGTAGAGAAAGGGGAGCTAATATTGAGAATTCATGATGAACGACTTAGCTTTGATGTCTTCAAACTCTCACAAGAAATAGATCAAGAGGACAAGGAACTAAGCACAAATGATAATAAGACACTGAAAGAAAAAAGAAGCACTGAAGCACAGCCAGCTCATTCTGAGACCCCCTTAACTGACAAACAAGGAAAACAGCAATTGCCACAGCTCAAGGAAGAGTTGGAGGAACCCAAACCTCTAGAGGCAGGTGAAGACAGCATCACAACTCCTTGGAGAAAAGAGGTCACCAAGGGGAAGGCAACCTCAAAAGAAACAAAGAAGAAGGTACCAAGGAGATGGAGGAACAAGAAGATCCCTACGGAAGACTTCTCTCCAGGGGATAGAGTTGTCTCAGCTTACTTCCCAAATATTCCCCCTAATCTCCCTACTGTGCCATCTCAATTACCTAAGGTCTTCACTATCAACAGAGTTCTTTCCCTGGAACATGTGGAGATCATTGATCCAACCAATGGATACAAGTCCACAGCAAGAGGGGAGGACTTTAAGCACTACCAACCACCATGATAAAGGAAAAACGTCAAGCTAGTGACGCTAAAGAAGCGCTTCATGGGAGGCAACCCATGTTTTATATGCTTTCAGATGATAATGAATAAGACAATCTTTATGAGCTTCAATCCAAACTTGACAAACAATTGGTGAAAATCTTCTTATGCAGAATATAGTGAGGAACAAGTTTGGTGTTCAAAGCAAACCAAGATGCATGCTAGTCTTGGGAGCTTTGAACACAAAACCTCCATCACAGTGATCCAAACTAAGTTTGGTGTCACCTCATGGTGCCACCAAAATGCATATAAGGACCCACCAATAGTTAGTTAGTTAGTTGGAATTCATAAATAAACAATCAAATCCTTTCTTTCATTTTATTTAGAGTTTAAATTTTTTTATGATATTAATTTTCTTATTTCAAATCTTTATAGGAAAGGGAAAGAAGCATGAAAAGGGATAGATTGGACAACCAAACTGAAGGGAGGAGAGACCAAGGTCCATGAACTCATAGCTGAAGGCATTAGAAAGATGGCGGAGAAAAGCAACTCAAGAGGAACGATAGGTTACCCAAGCACTATTTACCGAATTTGCAAGAAAGCTGGGGTGGTTTTCGAAGATGAGGACCCCGTGTGGATAAAGGAAGGCATTCCAATAACTGTACGAAGGATGAATGCCATTGCATCCCCCCTACCTCAGCGGAAGCAAAGGAAGAAGACAACCCCTCAAGTAGTGGAAGGACAAGTCTTAAAGGGTCAAGCACAACAGACCTTGAACATGCACCAATTGCAAGAAGCCATTGATAGCTTGTTGGTACACGAAATTGTGATGTCCAGGCTCGAACAATCCCTGGCAACGTGAGCAACTTGGTATGCGTAATCGTGATTACACTTTAATTCTGTAAAATTCATGGCTCTTTCTTTCCCTGGCAATGGCGCCAAGAACATGGCGCCAATACCATGGTTCACAACTTTGATACAACTAACCAGCAAGTGCACCGGGTTGTCCAAGTAATACCTTACTTGAGTAAGGGTCGAATCCCACGGAGATTGTTGGTATGAAGCAAGCTATGGTCACCTTGCAAATCTCAGTTATGCAGATATAAATTGATAATGGTGTTTTCGAATTTAATATAATAAAATAGGGATAGAAATACTTATGTAATTCATTGGTAGGAATTTCAGATAAGCGAATGGAGATGCTTTCGTTCCTCTGAACCTCTGCTTTCCTGCTATCTTCATCCAATCAGTCTTACTCTTTTCTATGGCTGGCTTTATGCAAGGGCATCACCGTTGTCAGTGGCTACATCCCCTCCTCTCAGTCAATAATATGCTCACGCACCCTGTCACGGCACGGCTATTCATCTGTCGGTTCTCGATCATGCTGGAATAGGATTCACCCTCCTTTTGCGTCTGTCACTAACGCCCAGCAATCGCGAGTTTAAAGCTCGTCACAGTCATTCAATCATTGAATCCTACTCGGAATACCACAGACAAGGTTTAGACTTTCTGGATTCTCTTGAATGCCGCCATCATTCTAGCTTACGCCACGAAGATTCTGGTTAGGAGATCTAAGAGATACTCATTCTAGCTTATTTCATGTAGAACGGAAATGTTTGTCAGGCACGTGTTCATAGGGGAGAATGGTGATAAGCGTCACACATAATCATCACCTTCATCACGTTCTTGGGTGCGAATGGATATCTTAGAAACGAAATAAGATGAATTGAATAGAAAACAGAAGTACTTTGCATTAATCTTTGAGGAACAGCAGAGCTCCACACCTTAATCTATGGAGTGTAGAAACTCTACCGTTGAAAATACATAAGTCAGAGGTCCAGGCATGGCCAAGATGGCCAGCCCCCAAAACGTGATCACAGGATCAAAATACAATCCAGGATCCAGGATGGTCAAAAAGACTAGTAAAAGGTCCTATTTATAATAAACTAGCTACTAGGGTTTACATGAGTAAGTAATTGATGCATAAATCCACTTCCGGGGCCCACTTGGTGTGTGTTTAGGCTGAGCTTGAGTGTTGCACGTGTAGAGGTCCTTCTTGGAGTTGAACGCCAGTATTTGTGCCAGTTTGGGCGTTCAACTCTGGTTTTGGCTCCTTTTCTGGCGCTGGACGCCAAATTTGGGTAGAAAGCTGGCGTTGAACGCCAGTTTACGTCGTTTATTCTTGGCCAACGTATGGACTATTATACATTGCTGGAAAGCCCTGGATGTCTACTTTCCAACGCAATTAAAAGCGCACCATTTCGAGTTCTGTAGCTCCAGAAAATCCACTTTGAGTGCAGGGAGGTCAGAATCCAACAGCATCAGCAGTCCTTCTTCAACCTCTGAATCTGATTTCTGCTCAAGTCCCTCAATTTCAGCCAGAAAATACCTGAAATCACAAAAAAACACACAAACTCATAGTAAAGTCCAGAAATGTGAATTTAACATAAAAACTAGTGAAAACATCCCTAAAAGTAACTAGATCCTACTAAAAATATACTAAAAACAATGTCAAAAAGCGTTTAAAATTATCCGCTCATCACAACACCAAACTTAAATTGTTGCTTGTCCCCAAGCAACTAAAAATCAAATAGGATAAAAAGAAGAGAGTATACTATAAATTCCAAACTATCAATGAAACATAGCTCCAATCAGATGAGCGGGACTTATAACTTTTTGCCTCTTGAATAGTTTTGGCATCTCACTTTATCCATTGAGGTTCAGAATGATTGGCATCTATAGGAACTCAGAGTTCAGATAGTGTTATTGATTCTCCTAGTTCAGTATGATGATTCTTGAACACAGCTGTTTTATGAGTCTTGGCCGTGGCCCTAAGCACTTTGTTTTCCAGTATTACCACCGAATACATAAATGCCAAAGACACATAATTGGGTGAACCTTTTCAGATTGTGACTCAGCTTTGCTAAAGTCCCCAATTAGAGGTGTCCAGGGTTCTTAAGCACACTCTTTTTTTTTGCTTTGGACCTTGACTTTAACCGCTCAGTCTCAAGTTTTCACTTGACACCTACACGCCACAAGCACATGGTTAGGGACAGCTTGGTTTAGCCGCTTAGACCAGGATTTTATTCCTTTAGGCCCTCCTATCCACTGATGCTCAATGCCTTGGGATTCTTTTTAATTGCCCTTGCCTTTTGGTTTTAAGGGTTATTGGCTTTTTGCTCTTGCCTCTTGGTTTTAAGAGCTTTTGGCTTTTTCTGCTTGCTTTTTCTTTTTCTTTCTATTTTTTTTTCGCCTATTTTTTTTTCTGCAAGCTTTGTTCTTTGCTGCTTTTTCTTACTTCAAGAATCATTTTTATGATTTTTCAGATTATCAAATAACATGTCTCCTAGTCATCATTCTTTCAAGAGCCAACATATTTAACATTCTTAAAAAACAACTTCAAAAGACATATGCACTGTTCAAGCATACATTCAGAAAACAAGAAGCATTGTCACCACATCAATATAATTAAGCTAAGTTCAAGGATAAATTCGAAACTCATGTACTTCTTGTTCTTTTGAATTAAAACCTTTTTCATTTAAGAGAGTGATGGATTCATAGGACATTCATAACTTTAAGACAAAGTTACTAACTACTAATGGTCATATAATGAAGACACAAACATGGATAAGCACTTAACATAGAAAACAAAAAAACAGAAGAAATAAGAACAAGGAATGAATCCACCTTAGTGATGGTGGCGTTTCCTTCTTGAGGAACAAATGATGTCCTTGAGCTTTTCTGTGTCTCTTCCTTGCCTTTGTTGCTCCTCCTTCATTGCTTTTAGATCTTCTCTGATTTCATGAAGGATGATGGAGTGCTCTTGATGTTCCACCCTTAGTTGCTTCCAATAATTGTGTGGAAGAAAATGTATCCCCTGAGGTATCTCAGGGATCTCTTGATTTGCAGTCAAATATTCTACCACTGAGCTATAGACCCTTGATGGAAGCTTTTGTCTTCCCTTTCCTCTTTCTAGAGGTTTCTCTGGCCTTAGGTGCCATCAATGGTTATGGAAAAAAAACAAAAAAGCTATGCTTTTACCACACCAAACTTAGAATGTTGCTCGCCCTCGAGCAAAAGAAGAAAGAATAGAAGAAGAAGAAGATATGGAGGAGATGGATGGGTGTGTGTATTCGGCCATATGGGTGGGATTGGGTGGGAGAGAGATGTTGAATTTTGAAGGTAGTGGGTGTATGGATGTGAGTGGTAAATAGAAAACAGAAGGGATGATCATGAATGGAAAGAGAGATGATGAGGTAGGTGGGGATCCTGTGGGGTCCACAGATCCTAAGGCGTCAAGGCATTTACATCCCTGCACCAATTTAGGCATGTAAAATGCCCTTGCACACAACTCTGGGCGTTCAGCGCCAGGTTGGTGGCCATTTTGGGCGTTCAACGCCCATTTGTGTGCCATTTCTAGCGTTGAACGCCAGAACCATGCCTGTTCTGGTGTTCAGCGCCCAGAAGCTGCCCATTTTGGGCGTTCAGCGCCAGAACCATGCTCTGTTCTGGCGCTGAACGCCAGACAGATGCTCCTCCAGGGTGTGATTTTTCTTCTGCTGTTTTTGATTCCGTTTTCAATTTTTATATTTATTTTGTGACTCCACATGATCATGAACCTACAAAGACATATAACTAAGAAAAATATAGTTAGATAAATAAAAATTGGGTTGCCTCCCAACAAGCGCTTCTTTAATGTCAATAGCTTGACAGTGGGCTCTCATGGAGCCTCACAGATGTTCAGAGCATTGTTGAAACTCTCCAACACCAAACTTAGAGTTTGGATATGGGAGTTCAACACCAAACTTAGAGTTTGGTTGTGGCCTCCCAACACCAAACTTAGAGTTTGACTGTGGGGGCTCTGGTTGACTCTACTTTGAGAGAAGCTTTTTCTGCTTCCTTTCCATGGTTGCAGAGGGAGATCCTTGAGTTTTAAACACAAGGGAGTCCTCATTCCATTGAAGGACTATTTCACCTCTGTCAACATCAATCAGAGCTCTTGCTGTGGCTAGGAAAGGTCTTCCTAGGATGATGGATTCATCCTCTTCCTTTCCAGTATCCAGGACTATGAAATCAGCAGGGATGTAAAGGCCTTCAACCTTTACTAACACGTCCTCTACTTGTCCATAAGCCTGTTTTCTTGAACTGTTTGCCATCTCTAATGAGATTTTAGCAGCTTGCACCCCATAGATTCCCAGTTTCTCTATTACAGAGAGGGGCATGAGGTTTATTCCTGAACCAAGGTCACATAGAGCCTTAAAGATCATGGTGCCTATGGTACAGGGTATTATGAACTTTCTAGGATCCTGTCTCTTCTGAGGTAATGTCAGTTGATCCAGATCACTTAGTTCATTGATGAACAAGGGAGGTTCAACTTCCCAAGTATCAATGCCAAATAATTTGGCATTCAGCTTCATGATTGCACCAAGAAACTTGGCAGTTTGCTCTTCAGTAACATCCTCATTCTCTTCAGAAGAGGAATACTCATCAGAGCTCATGAAGGGCATAAGGAGGTTCAATGGAATCTCTATGGTCTCTAGATGAGCCTCAGAGTCCTTTGGTTCCTCAGAGGGAAGCTCCTTATTGACCACTGGACGTCCCAAGAGGTCTTCCTCCTTGGGATTTACATTCTCCACTCCCCTTGTAGGTTCGGCCATGGTGCTTATGTCAATGGCCTTGCACTCTCCTTTTGGGTTCTCTTCTGTATTGCTTGGGAGAGTACTGGGAGGGATTTCAGTGATCCTTTTACTCAGCTGGACCACTTGTGCTTCCAAATTTCTAATGGAAGATCTTGTTTCATTCATGAAACTTATAGTGGCCTTAGATAGATCAGAGACTAAATTTGCTAAATTAGAAGTATTTTGTTCAGAGTTCTCTGTCTGTTGCTGAGTGGATGATGGAAAAGGCTTGCTGTTGCTAAACCTGTTTCTTCTACCATTATTAAAGCCTTGTTGAGGCTTTTGATCCTTCCATGAGAAATTTGGATGATTTCTCCATGATGAGTTATAGGTGTTTCCATAAGGTTCACCTAAGTAATTCACCTCTGCTATTGCAGGGTTCTCAGGATCATAAGCTTCTTCTTCATAAGAAGCCTCTTGAGTACTGTTGGATGCAGCTTGCATTCCATGCAGACTCTGAGAGATCATATTGACTTTCTCAGTCAATATTTTATTCTGAGCCAATATGGCATTCAGAGTATCAACCTCAAGAACTCCCTTCTTCATAGGCGTCCCATTACTCACAGGATTCCTTTCAGAAGTGTACATGAACTGGTTATTAGCAACCATGTCAATGAGTTCTTGAGCTTCTGCAGGCGTTTTCTTTAGGTGAATGGATCCACCTGCAGAAGTCTCCAGTGACATCTTTGATAGCTCAGATAAACCATCATAGAATATATCCAGGATGGTCCATTCTGAAAGCATGTCAGAAGGACACTTTTTGGTCAACTATTTGTATCTTTCCCAAGCTTCATAGAGGGATTCACCTTCTTTCTGTCTGAAGGTTTGAACATCAGCTCTAAGCTTGCTCAGCTTTTGAGGAGGAAAGTACTTGGCTAAGAAAGCCGTGACCAGCTTATCCCAAGAGTTCAGGCTGTCTTTGGGTTGAGAATCCAACCATAATCTGGCTCTGTCTCTTACAGCAAAAGGGAAAAGCATGAGCCTGTAGACTTCAGGATCTACTCCATTAGTCTTAACAGTATCACATTTCTGCAAGAATTCAGTTAAGAACTGAAAAGGATCTTCAGATGGAAGTCCATGAAACTTGCAGTTCTGCTGCATCAGAGAAACTAACTGAGGTTTCAGCTCAAAGTTGTTTGCTCCAATGGCAGGAATGGAGATGCTTCTTCCATGTAAATTGGAATTTGGTGCAGTAAAGTCACCAAGCATCTTCCTTACATTATTATTATTTTCGGCTGCCATCTCCTCTTCCTGTTCGAAAATTTCTGAAAGGTTATCTCTGGATTGTTGTATTTTAGCTTCTCTTAGTTTTCTTTTCAGAGTCCTTTCAGGTTCTGGATCTGCTTCCACAAGAATGTTCTTATCCTTGTTCCTACTCATATGACAAAGAAGAGGGCACAGAAAAAAATAATAATAATAATATGGATCCTTTATACCACAGTATAGGGATCCCTGTGTGAGTAGAAGAAGAGGGGGAGACAAAGAATTTAATATAATGGAAGAAACACAACTGTGAGGAGGGTTGAGATGTGAGATGAGATGTTAGTAGATGAATAAATAAATAGAATAAAATGAGAGAAGGAAAATTTTCGAAAAATTTTTTTGAAAAAGAGTTAGTGATTTTCGAAAATGGTTTTTGAAAAATGTTAGTATTTTTCAAAAATTTTTAAAATTAAAAATAAAAATAAGAATAATTAGTTAATTAAAAAGAAATTTTTGAAAAAGAGGGAAGATATTTTCGAAAATTAGAGAGAGAGAGTTAGTTAGGTAGTTTTGAAAAAGTTAAGAAACAAACAAAAAGTTAGTTAGTTAGTTGAAACAAATTTTGAAAAGATAAGAAGATTGGAGGTTAGAAAAGATATTTTGAAATTAGATTTTTGAAAAAGATAAGATGAGAAGATATTTTTGAAAAGATATGATAGAAATTAGTTTTGAAAAAGATTTGATTTTTAAAATCACAATTAATGACTTGATTCATAAGAAATCACAAGATATGATTCTAGAACTTAAAGTTTGAATCTTTCTTAACAAGTAAGTAACAAACTTGAAATTTTTGAATCAAAACATTAATTGTTATTGTTATTTTCGAAAATTATGATATAAAATTAAGAAAAATATTTTTGAAAAATATTTTTTTTTGAATTTTCGAAAATAACTAAGAAGTTTGAAAAAGATTTGATTTTTGAAAAGATTTTGAAAAAGATAAGATTTTCAAATTGAAAATTTGATTTGACTCATAAGAAACAACTTGATTTTAAAAATTTTTGAAAAAGTCAACTCAAATTTTCGAATTTGATGAGAGAAAAAGGGAAAGATATTTTTTTGTTTTTTGAATTTTTATGATGAGAGAGAAAAACAAGAAAAATGATGCAATGCATGAAAGTTATGGATCAAAACAATGAATGCATGCAAGAATGCTATGAATGTCAAGATAAACACCAGGAACACTATGAAGATCAAGATGAACATCATAGACACAATTTTGAAAAATTTTTAATGCAAAGAAATCATGCAAGACACCAAACTTAGAATTCTTTAATGCTTACACACTAATAATTCAAGAATGCATATGAAAAACACCATACAACACAAAACAAAAAATCATCAAGATCAAACAAGAAGACTTACCAAGAACAACTTGAAGATCATGAAGAACACTATGAATGCATGAAATTTTCGAAAAATGCAAGATGCATATGCAAGTGACACCAAACTTATGACATGACTCATGACTCAAACAAGAAACAGAAAAATATTTTTGATTTTTATGATTTTCTAATTTTTTTGGATTTTTTTCAAAAATTATATGAAAAAGAAAAAATAAGGATTCCAAAATTTTTAACATGAATTCCAGGAATCTTGCATTCTTAGTCTAAAGCTTCAGTCCAGGAATTAGACATGGCTCATGAGCCAGCCAAGCTTTCAATGAAAGCTCCGGTCCAAAACACTAGACATGGCCAATGGCCAGCCAAGCTTCAGCATGTAATTCAGACATGACACGCCTGACATACTCATTCCCAAAGGAATTAGACATGGCTTAACAGCCAGCCAGGCTTCAACATGCTTCATGAAACACTAGAATTCATTCTTAAAAATTCTGAAGAAAAATATATTTTTTTTTGAAAACATTTTTTTTTTCAAAAACAGATGAGAAATTTTTGAAAGATTTTTGAAAATTTTTTGAAAACAAAACAAAAAGAAAATTACCTAATCTGAGCAACAAGATGAACCGTCAGTTGTCCAAACTCGAACAATCCCCGGCAACGGCGCCAAAAACTTGGTGCACGAAATTGTGATGTCCAGGCTCGAACAATCCCTGGCAACGTGAGCAACTTGGTATGCGTAATCGTGATTACACTTTAATTCTGTAAAATTCATGGCTCTTTCTTTCCCTGGCAATGGCGCCAAGAACATGGCGCCAATACCATGGTTCACAACTTCGATACAACTAACCAGCAAGTGCACTGGGTCGTCCAAGTAATACCTTACGTGAGTAAGGGTCGAATCCCACGGATATTGTTGGTATGAAGCAAGCTATGGTCACCTTGCAAATCTCAGTTAGGCAGATATAAATTGATAATGGTGTTTTCAAATTTAATATAATAAAATAGGGATAGAAATACTTATGTAATTCATTGGTAGGAATTTCAGATAAGCGAATTGAGATGCTTTCGTTCCTCTAAACCTCTGCTTTCCTGCTATCTTCATCCAATCAGTCTTACTCCTTTCTATGGCTGGCTTTATGCAAGGGCATCACCGTTGTCAGTGGCTACATCCCCTCCTCTCAGTGAATAATATGCTCACGCACCCTGTCACGGCACGGCTATTCATCTGTCAGTTCTCGATCATGCTGGAATAGGATTCACCCTCCTTTTGCGTCTGTCACTAACGCCCAGCAATCGCGAGTTTGAAGCTCGTCACAGTCATTCAATCATTGAATCCTACTCGGAATACCACAGACAAGGTTTAGACTTTCCGGATTCTCTTGAATGCCGCCATCATTCTAGCTTACGCCACGAAGATTCTGGTTAGGAGATCTAAGAGATACTCATTCTAGCTTATTTCATGTAGAACGGAAGTGTTTGTTAGGCACGTGTTCATAGGGGAGAATGGTGATAAGCGTCACACATAATCATCACCTTCATCATGTTCTTGGGTGCGAATGGATATCTTAGAAATGAAATAAGATGAATTGAATAGAAAACAGAAGTACTTTGCATTAATCTTTGAGGAACAGCAGAGCTCCACACCTTAATCTATGGAGTGTAGAAACTCTACCGTTGAAAATACATAAGTGAGAGGTCCAGGCATGGCCGAGATGGCCAGCCCCCAAAACGTGATCACAGGATCAAAATACAATCCAGGATCCAGGATGGTCAAAAAGACTAGTAAAAGGTCCTATTTATAATAAACTAGCTACTAGGGTTTACACGAGTAAGTAATTGATGCATAAATCCACTTCCGGGGCCCACTTGGTGTGTGTTTGGGCTGAGCTTGAGTGTTGCACGTGTAGAGGTTCTTCTTGGAGTTGAACGCCAGTATTTGTGCCAGTTTGGGCGTTCAACTCTGGTTTTGGCTCCTTTTCTGGCGCTGGACGCCAGATTTGGGTAGAAAGCTGGCGTTGAATGCCAGTTTACGTCATCTATTCTTGGCCAAAGTATGGACTATTATACATTTCTGGAAAGCCCTGGATGTCTACTTTCCAACGCAATTGGAAGTGCGCCATTTCGAGTTTTGTAGCTCCCGAAAATCCACTTTGAGTGAAGGGAGGTCAGAATCCAACAGCATCAGCAGTCCTTCTTCAACCTCTGAATCTGATTTCTGCTCAAGTCCCTCAATTTCAGCCAGAAAATACCTGAAATCACAGCAAAACACACAAACTCATAGTAAAGTCCAGAAATGTAAATTTAACATAAAAACTAGTGAAAACATCCCTAAAAGTAACTAGATCCTACTAAAAATATACTAAAAACAATGTCAAAAAGCGTATAAATTATCCGCTCATCACTTGTCTAGACAATATTTGGAGAGCCAAGGAGCACAGATAGAACTTCAACTACAGATGATGGGGCAGCAAGAGGAGTGACTCTCAAGGTGGATGACTCAACAAGGGGATTGGCAAAAGCAAATGATGGATCAGCAACTGAGTCAAGGACGACAATGGAATGAAACGTTTCACAGGATGGAACAAAGGCAAAATGAGCAACAAGAATCCATCCAGAGGCTGATCAACATCCAAGAACATCAAGGGGCACACATACATGAGATGCATCGAAGACAAATAGAACAGGCAGAATTATTGGACGAGCAAAGGGCATTCGCAGAAGGAGTTTACATGAGCGAGACAGGACATCACATAAACACTCAAGCCAGGCTCGGCTACTTAGTAGGACAGCTACCAATATTGCATCCAGGAATAGCCCAGTATGAAGAAATGAAGGATGAATTAGCACGAGAGGAAAGACAAAGGGTGGAAGAGAGTCATGAATCAGTAAGAAAGGCATTTGAGGATTGGAAGCAAGCAAAATTGGCACGGATGAGAAGGAATGCAAGAGGACACAAAGAAAGCAATCAAGAAGGAGAGCATGGACATCCACGAGAGTAAAAGGTGGTGGAGTTCCTTCTTTGGTCCATCTTTTTCTATGCTTTAAATAAGGAAGATCTTGTATGAAATAGAACTTGCTTCCATGTTAGTTTAAACCTTCTTGAATTCTATTTTTTTTTTTATGTGTTGAAGAGGTTTCTGTGTGCTGGTCTTTATGTTACTGCACCATTACTTAACTTACTTGTATGCTTGTCCCTTTAAATCAAATAAAAAGAGAATGATTATGTTTTTAAAAGACCAGAGTGGAGTTCATATTGTGGAAGTGCATTCATGAATCTTTGGGGTAGTCATAAGTTAGCTAAGTTGGTTCAACCACAAGGCTGGGATGACAATTATCTGGCCTGAATACTTTGCTTTGGATACACTCATGAGACTAAATTAATAACAAGATCCTAAGAAGAGAAAAGGGAAAGAACAATGGAAGTGAAAAACAAAAGAAAAAGAGTAAGCAATAAGGCTAGGCATCAATGGTTTTAATCTTGAGGCAAGTGTCTGTGGTGCTCCTGTGTGAGGGATCTACTTGGATGAATAAGCTCTTAGGGGTGCCTTATCACTTGGTAACTTGGGTTAACTAACTCGGGATTATCAGCTGAAAGTCCACTATCAAGAGTAACCTTCACTACAGAACACTTAGTAACCCAAAGAGGTGCTGGACACCAAGGTCTCAAGAAAAGAAAATAAATAAACTAAATGCCTGTAGTGTGTATGTATGGGGGATAGGCTTGAGGGAGTAAGTCCTTAGGGGTGTCTCAACACCTAGCACCTTGAACCAACTGGTTCGGGAGTGTTGGCTGAAAGCTTATCTTAAAGAGTTGCCCCCTTACAGAGCACTTAGCCTAAATAACACAAACAACCCTTGAAATAATAATAAAAGGATCAATGAATAAAGGTCTCATGGGATATAAACAAAGTGGGTGTTTTAGGACATGATAAAGGTCTGAAAGCCAGTAATGGAATGAACCTAAGTTGCTCTGCATGAAACCACCATAAAATCAGTAACATAACTTCCACAAGAAAGACTCATTCCTCTAGATATTCCATTCATCATTCTCTTGTTCCAGTACTTGCTTAGGGACAAGCAAGCTTTAAGTTTGGTGCTGTGATGCCAGGGCATCTTGGCCAGTTTCACTGACCTTTTCTTTACTGTTTTTAGGTTAGTTTCATGCATTTCTTTTGGAAATAAGCTAGTTTTGGGTAGATATTCACTTATGCCTTGATTCAAGCATACATTGTGAATTTTACATAATTTCATGAGGATTTTGCATAAGTTTAGTGACAAATATTATGTTGCATTACTCATGACTTGGACTAGAGCTTTGATGCAATTTATTGCTTGATTTCAGGACCAAAAGGAAGCAAGAAAAGGGGAGGTAACTTGCAAGGTTAATGAGAAAAGTGATTGTCAATAACACTCTCAGAAAGCCATCAATGCCCACGTTAAAGAGTCACGTTAACTAAGTTAACGTGAACTCTAACATGGAGAAGAGAAGTTGAGCCAACGTTAGTGACACTTAACATTGTCACTAACGTTGGCAATTACTCATAAGTGGCCACGTTAGAAGCCACGTTAACCTAGTTAACGTGGCCTCTAACGTTAAGGGGGGAAGAGAAGCCAACGTTAGTGACACTCAACATTGTCACTAACGTTGGCCTATGGTGCAAAGTACCACGTTGGTTAACGTGGGAGCTAACGTAAGGGATGAAGAGTTTTTGACAACGTTAGTGACACTCAACATTGTCACTAACGTTGAAGCAACCACACAACCCCCAAGAGTCACGTTAACTTCCACGTTAACTTGGTTAATGTGGAAGCTAACGATGAGGAATGAAGGATGAGCCAACGTTAGTGACACTCAACATTGTCACTAACATTGGGATGGCTAAGGATGGCCACGTTAGAAGCCACGTTAACCTAGTTAACGTGGACTCTAACGTGAGACCTAGGGGCACATTGGAACGTTAGTGACAATGTTGAATGTCACTAACATTCTCAAAGGATGGCAAAGGCCACGTTAGAAGCCACGTTAACCTAGTTAACGTGGGCTTTAACGTGAAGCAAGAAGGGGCACATTGGAACGTTGGTGACAATATTGAGTGTCACTAACGTTCTCGAAGGTTAACAAGGCAACGTTAAAAGCCACGTTAACCTAGTTAACGTGGGTTTTAACGTGAGGCAAAGGGGTGCATTGGAACGTTAGTGACAATGTTAAGTGTCACTAACGTTCTCGAACTTATATTCTCACTAAATATTAACACCCCTAACGTCCTGAACTAAAGTCTCCGCCCAATTCGCACTTTCTCTCTGCAAGTAAAGCCAAGCCCAAATAAAGAAAGGAACTGCTTCAAACTCAAGATCCAAAGGCCCAAGACTTGAAGAATCACACTAGAAGCTGAGAAGAATAGTATATATAGGAGTAGCTTTGAATTGAGAAGGGAGTTCTGGAGGCTGGAAAAGGAGAACTACTCTCTGTATTTTACTTTCTTTGCAATTCTAGTTTTATGATGTATTCTCCATCTTTGTTTTCATTTTCAAAAGCTATGAACAACTAAACCCCTTTCATTGGGTTAGGGAGCTCTATTGTAATTTGATGGATCAATACTAATTTTCATTATTCTTCTTCTATCTTTCCTCTTGATTTTACTTTAAAGCTTTCGATCTTCATCCAATTGAGTAGTTATCTTGGAAGAGTAGCTATTCAAACTTGGATCTCTTTTGAACCTTGAAAGAGGAATGAAGAGATCAAGCTAGAAATGCTTTCTCATGCTGGACCAAATTGGGTTTGGATGGGTATGTGACTATAACCCTCTCAACACTTGATTTGGGAAATGCGTGTGGTATAATCAGTGACCATACTTCATCTCTTCTCATGAGCAATTGACCAAGGAATTGGCTATTGATCAAGATTTGAGAGATTGAATTGCAAGAAATTGTAATCCAATCACTTAAGATTGCCAAGGAGATCAATGAGTGCATTGATTGAGGAAGAGAAGAAAATGAACTTGATCCGGAGAATTGCAACGTCTCCTAAGCCCAATGAACTCCCCATCTCTGATCTTACCCATTCTCTTTCATTTCTGCCATTTACTTTTATGATCAAATCCCCCATTCCCATTTACAATTCTGTAATTTATTTTCAGTCATTTACTTCCAGTCCTTTAATTCTAGCATTTACTTTTCTGTTATTTACATTCCCGCCATTTTATTTTCTGCAACTCTCAACCCAAATTCTGGATTCGCTCAAATAGAACATTCTTCTAATTAAAGTTGCTTGATCAATCAATCCCTGTGAGATTCGACCTCACTCTATTGTGAGTTTTTACTTGACGACAAATTCGGTACACTTGCCGAAGGGAGATTTGTTGAGAGAAAAGTTTTCCGTGCATCACACAATCACTTTTGATCCTACTAAGTATGACCTAAACTTGTCAATGGCATAAACCACTGCAAGCAATTCTTTTTCTGTGGTTGTGTAATTTTTCTGGGCATAATTCAAAACACGGCTAGCATAATAAATGACATGCAGAAGCTTGTCATGGCTGGATTTAGCCGCCTCTGTGGTTGAACCACTGGTTTAGCATTATCCTCCAATAAGATTTTGTGCATGCATCTAGCTGGGCTTATGCCCTTAAGGTCACCTATGGACCACCCAAGAGCTGTCTTGTGTGTCCTTAGCACTTGAATAAGTGCTTCCTCTTCCTGTGGATTTAAAGCAGAGCTTATGATCACTGGAAAAGTGTCACCTTCTCCCAGAAATGCATATTTCAGGGATGGTGGTAATGGTTTGAGCTCGGGTTTAGGAGGTTTTTCCTCTTCCAGAGGAAATTTCAGAGGCTCTTTCATTTCCTCTGAATCCTCCAAATCAGGTTGAACATCTTTAAAGATGTCTTCCAACTCTGATTCGAGACTCACAGCCATGTTGATCTCTTCTACCAAAGAGTCAATAAGATCAACTTTCATGCAGTCTTTTGATATGTCTGGATGCTGCATGGCTTTGACAGCATTCAACTTAAACTCATCATCATTGACTCTCAGGGTTATTTCCCCCTGTTGGACATCAATGAGAGTTCATCCAGTTGCTAGGAAGGGTCTTCCTAGAATGAGAGTAGCACTCTTGTGCTCCTCCATTTCCAGCACTACAAAGTCAGTGGGAAAGGCAAATGGCCCAACTCTGACAATCATGTCTTCAATCACGCCTGATGGGTATTTAATGGAGCCATCCGCAAGTTGGAGACATATCTGGGTTGGTTTAACTTCTTCAGTTAAACCAAGCTTTCTGATAGTGGATGCAAGTATTATGTTGATGCTTGCCCCAAGATCACATAAAGCTATCTTAGTGCAATTACCTTCTAATGTGCATGGTATCAGAAAACTCCCAGGGTCTTTAAGCTTTTCAGAATGACTGCACTGCATTCTTCAGTGAGGAGAACTCTTTCAGTTTCTCTCCATTCCTTCTTATGACTCAAGATTTCTTTCATGAACTTGGCATAAGAAGGTATTTGCTCAAGTGCCTCTGCAAATGGAATCTTTATTTCAAGAGTCCTGAGATAATCTGCAAAGCGAGCAAATTGCTTATCCTGCTCCTCTTGGCGGAGTTTTTGAGGATAAGGTATCTTGGCTTTATATTCCTCAACCTTAGTTGCTGTAGGTTTATTTCCTACAAAAGTGGTTGAAGAAGCCTTTTTAGATGGGTTGTCATTAGCACTTGTGTGTGTCTGATCCCTCACTGGCAATTGAGTGCCAGAGTTAGAAGCTGGAGTGACGTTAGACGCTAGCTCCTCATCTGTTCCTGGCGACTGAACGCCAGAACTGTTCTTCTTTTGGGCGTTCAATGCCAGATCCTTGCTTGTTTCTGGCGTTGAACGCCAGTCCTGAGCATGGTCTGGGCATTCAGCGCCAGCCTTCCACCCAATTTCTGGCATTTTAGTGCCAGAATCATTTTTCCCTGGGCTCTTACTATCCTCAGGTGGATTTTGGGTGGTTTGCTCATTTCTTGGCTTCTTGCTGCCTTGAGGTGGGGTATTTAATGTCTTCCCACTTCTTAATTGAACTGCTTGGCATTCTTCTGTTATTTGTTTTAACAGCTGCTGCTTTGTTTGCTTCAATTGTTCTTCCATATTTATGTTAGCCATCCTTGTCTCTTGTAGTCTATCCTTGAATTCGGCTAATTGCTTTGTTAGAAAGTCTAGTTGCTGATTGAATTCAGCAGCTTGTTTTATAGGACTGAGATTAGCAGTTACTGTTTTAACCTCTTCTTTCATGGAAGGGTCACTGCTTAGGTACAGATGCTGATTTCTGGCAACTGTATCAATGAGCTCTTGAGCTTCTTCAATTTTCTTTCTCATGTGGATAGATCCACCAGCTGAGTAATCTAGAGACATCTGAGCTCTTTCTGTAAGCCCATAGTAGAAGATGTCTAACTGAACCCACTCTGAAAATATTTCAGAGGGGCATTTTCGTAGCATCTCTCTGTATCTCTCCCAGGCATCATAAAGAGATTCATTATCTCCTTGTTTAAAGCCTTGGATGTCCAGCCTTAGCTGTGTCATCCGTTTTGGAGGAAAGTATTGGTTCAGGAATTTTTCTGTCAGCTGTTTCCATGTCCTTATGCTAGCCTTAGGTTGGTTATTTAACCACCTTTTAGCTTGGTCTTTTGCAGCAAATGGAAATAGTAATAATCTGTAGACATCCTGATCTACTTCCTTATCATGTACTGTGTCAGCAATCTGTAAAAACTGTGCCAGAAATTCTGTAGGTTCTTCCTGTGGAAGACCGGAATACTGGCAACTTTGCTGCACCATGATAATGAGCTGAGGATTTAACTCAAAGCTACTGACTCCAATGGAGGGTATGCAGATACTACTCCCATATGAAGCAGTAGAGGGGTTAGCATATGACCCCAGAGTCCTCCTGGACTGTTCGTTTCCGCTTAGGTCCATGATGAAGAAAGGGAGATGATGTAAAATAGAAGAAAATATTTTTATTTATTTAATTATTTATTTATTTCGAAAACAAAATAAATTAAAATAAAATAAGTAAAAATAGGTGAAGATCTTCGAAAAAAATGAGGAAAGAGAAAGTGGTTAGGAAGTTTTGAAAAGGATATGATGATTTTTGAAAAAGGTTTTAAATTTTGAAATAAAAATCTGAATTTTAAAGGTAAATTTCGAAAATTTGCTTTAAAATAGAGAGAAAAGATATTTTTGGATTTAAAGAGGAGAGAGAAAAACAATAAGATAGTACAAGATTTAAAATTTTTAGATCTAATGCTCCTTGTTTTCGAAAATTTTGGAGGGAAAACACCAAGGAACACCAAACTTAAAAATTTTAAGATCAAGACACAAGGAAACTCAAGAACACTTTGAAGACTCACAAGAGCACAAGAACATGAAGAAAGAACACCAAACTTAAAATTTTTAGAAAACCAAACTAAATTTTCGAAAAACAAAGAAAAATCAGCAAGAAAACACCAAACTTAAAGTTTGGCACAAGATTTATTCAAAGAAAAATTATTTTTGAAAAAGATTTTTAAAAATAGGCTAGCCAATTACTAAGAACATAAGCACCACGCTCTAGCTAATTGAGCTATAAGTTTAAAGTGTTTTAACAAGGTATAAATAATAAAAGACTCTAAACCAAAAAGAAAAATTTTTCCTAATCTAAGCAACAAAATAAACCGTCAATTGACCAAACTCAAACAATCCCCAGCAACGGTGCCAAAAACTTGGTGCACGAAATTGGAAATCACAGTTCTTCACAAATTCGCACAACTAACCAGCAAGTACACTGGGTCGTCCAAGTAATACCTTACGTGAGTAAGGGTCGATCCCACGGAGATTGTTGGCTTGAAGCAATCTATGGTTATCTTGTAACTCTTAGTCAGGAAAACAATAAAATAATTCACTTATCAAATTTGATTGCAAGGAATAAAAGGGTAGAACACAAATTATACTTGTATGCAATGATGGAGAATATGTTGGAATTTTGGAGATGCTTTGTCTTCTGAAATTCTACTTTCCTCTGTTTTCTGATTCACGCACGCACGTCCTCCTATGGCAAGCTGTGTGTTGGTGGATCACCGTTGTCAATGGCTACCATCCATCCCTCCAGTGAAAAGGGTCCAGATGCACTGTCACCGCACGGCTAATCATCTGCAGGTTCTCAATTGTACCAGAATAGGATTTACTATCCTTTTGCGTCTGTCACTATGCCCAGCACTTGCGAGTTTGAAGCTCGTCACAGTCATTCAATCCCTGAATCCTACTCAGAATACCACAGACAAGGTTTAGACTATCCGGATTCTCTTGAATGCTGCCATCAATATAGCTTATACCACGAAGATTCTGATTAAGAGATCTAAGAGATATTCATTCATTTTACGGTGGAACATAAGTGGTTGTCAGGCACGCGTTCGTGGAGGAATGATGATGATTGTCACGTTCATCACATTCATATTGAAGTGCGAATGGATATCTTAGATAGGAACACGCATGTTTAAATGGAAAACAGAAATGCTTGCATTAATTCATCAAGACACAGCAGAGCTCCTCACCCCCAACAATGGAGTTTAGAGACTCATGCCATCAAGAGGTACAAAGTTCAGATCTAAAATGTCATGAGATGCAAAATAAACCTCTAAAAGTTGTTTAAATACTAAACTAGTAACCTAGGTTTACAGAAAATGAGTAAACTATGATAGATAGCGCAGAAATCCACTTCTGGGGCCCACTTGGTGTGTGCTGGGGCTGAGACTTAAGCTTCTCACGTGCCTGGGCTGTTTTGGGCATTCAACGCCAGGTTGTAACCTGTTTCTGGCGTTGAACTCCAACTTGTAACTTGTTTCTGGCGCTGGACGCCAGACTGCAACATAGAACTGGCGTTGAACGCCAGTTTACGTCGTCTATCCTTGAGCAAAGTATGGACTATTATATATTGCTGGAAAGCCCTGGATGTCTACTTTCCAACGCAATTAGAAGCGCGCCATTTGGAGTTCTGTAACTCTAGAAAATCCACTTTGAATGCAGGGAGGTCAGAATCCAACAGCATCAGCAGTCCTTTTTCAGCCTGAATCAGATTTTTGCTCAGCTCCCTCAATTTCAGCCAGAAAATACCTAAAATCACAGAAAAACACACAAACGCATAGTAAAGTCCAGAAATATGAATTTTGCCTAGAAACTACTGAAAATAAACTAAAAACTAACTAAAACACACTAAAAACTATATGAAATTAACCCCAAAAAGCGTATAAAATATCCGCTCATCAGAAACCCAAGAGATACACATTCAAGCTTGTTTGCATGTAGAATGGAAGTGGTTGTTAGGCACGCATTCATAGGTGAGAATGGTGATGAGTATCACATAATCATCACATTCATCATGTTCTTGAGTGCGAATGAATATCTTGGAGAAGAAATAGGCTTGAGTTGAATAGAAAAAAAATAGTACTTTGCATTAATTCATGAGGAACAGCAGAGCTCCACACCTTAATCTATGGTGTGTAGAAACTCCACCGTTGAAAATACATAGGAACAAAAGGTCTAGGCATGGCCGAATGGCCAGCCCCCAAAAAGGTCTAAGATAGCATAAGACTAATCAAAGATTCCAAGATCAAAAGTATATGAAAAGTATAAAAATACAATAGCAAAAGGTCCTATTTATAGAAAACTAGTAGCCTAGGTTTTACAGAAATAGGTAATTGATGTAGAAATCTTCTTCCAGGCCTACTTGGTGTGTGCTTGGGCTGAGCATTGAAGCTTTCATATGTAGAGACTTTTCTTGGAGTTAAACGCCAGCTTTTGTGCCAGTTTGGGCGTTTAACTCCAGCTTTTATGCCAGTTCTGGCGTTTTGACGCCAGAATTTTTATGCTGATTGGAACGCCGGTTTGGGCCATCAAATCTCAGGCAAAGTATAGACTATTATATATTTTTGGAAAGCCCAGGATGTCTATTTTCTAACACAATTGAGCGTGTGTCGATTAGGCTTCTATGGCTCCCAAAAATCCACTTCGAGTGCAGGGAGGTCAGAATCCAACACCATCTACAGTTCTTTTTCAGCCTCTGAATCATATTTTTGCTCAGGTCCCTCAATTTCAGCCAGAAAATACCTGAAATCACAAAAAAACACATAAACTCATACACTACAAGAAAAATACCCATTCAGCCACACTTTTTTTAGGCTACATTTGAAAAGCGTAGCCTATTCATAGAATAGGCTACGCTTTTCCCCGTGTTGCCTTTTTATAAGAGAAAAGGATACACAAATGCGGCATCATTTAAAAAGCGTAGCCTTAGGTATTATAGAAATCACTTATAAAGCGTAGCCATAGGTTGATATCTATAGGTTCACTTTTCGTATCAAAGGAGACGCTTTTAAAGGGTAGCCTATTTTTTAAGTTTTGGGTACACTTAAAAAGTGATGCCTAATGTATCTAGAATAAAGAATTTGACACTTAGTGAAAATTTTTCCTTTTTTCCTGAAAGCAAACTCATCACACACTTAGTAAAATTTTTGCTGAGTAAAATTCAATTCCCTCCAAATGTCACTCAATCACCTTCATCGCGTCCCCCTTTCGTAAACCCTCAGTCTCACTTTTTGCTGAAAGCTCACTCATCACCTTCATCACCTTCATCGCGTCCCCCTTTTGTAAACACTCAGTCTCACTTTTTCCTGAAAGCTCACTCATCACCTTCATCACCTTCATCGCGCAGTAGAAGCCCTCGCCATCGTTGCCCTACAAGAAGAAACCATGTAACTCTCGCCATTGACTGTCGTCGCCTCCCACTCCCCACTCACCCCTCACTCCCCACTACTGACTGACACTCCTCGGCATCGCTTGCACTGATCATCGTTCTGCCACCCTTACCATTGTCGCTGAGCCGCTCTCACCATCGTCGCTGCCCCGCTCTCGCCATCGTCATCTGCGTGCTTCTCATCTTCGCTGTGCTCACATCATTGGATAGGTATGTATTGATTTCTATTTGCTTCTGAAATTGATCAGAGGCTTAGGGTTCCTATTTTAGGGGTTTTAATTTGGGGGTTTTAATCTGTGAAATATGAATTTATGAACTGTAATTTGATAACATGCATGCTGTTGTTGATGAAGATGTGTGGTATTTTAGGGTTTATTTCTGAGGCTGAATCCAAATGCAGCGTTAATAAGTTTTTTTTTCTGTGATTTCTCAATGAATAAGTTGGCTTCTCCTTCTCTGTTTTTAGCTTCCGTTTCTGTTTTCTCAATGAATAAGTTGGCAGCAATTCACCAATGAATTGTATCATATTGCTTTCCTGGTGGGTGCCGACTCTAAACAAAATTCACGTTTAAATGTAACAATAGCAAATAGATCACTTTGCTCTGCAGACGACATATCTTTCAAAATTCGTTTTGCATATTCATTTGATGAAAGAGTAGCACTGTCTCTGAATTATCTGCATGGTCCTTGTCCTTTCAAAATTCGTTTTGTTGCTAACTAAGCAATAAGAATTGTTTTTGTTTTTCCCTAACACAAATGAGCTTGGTGCTTGTAATGGATTAGTTATACTTTGGGTTTTGTAAAAAGGATTAGGATGAAGTATTGAAGTTACCTCCTTCTCTCTTTATGTGTGACTATATGTTAATCAATTATTGTCAGGATTTTGAGGAGTGCTTTTATTTATTCTTTTTGCTTGTTTTGGCTAAAGTCTTTCTGACTCAATACTTGATTCAAAGTGCAACCACTTTACCATTTTAATTTGTTTTCAGTATGAAGCAATAATTGATGTAGTTAACTGACATATATATCACAATTAACTCTGCAAAAAAATCCCTTTTGACCCAATAATTACCCTTCCTCTTGATCCAATGGCAGGGGTCATTTCTAGCGTTAGGAAGTCATGGAGCCCCTTTCTTCATCAATTATTGGGAGCCTTTCTAGATTTTGATGTGATTAGACCTCTCATTTCATTATTACAGATTTTTGTTTTTGAAAAAATAAAATAAAAAAGATTTAATAACTTTATATAACGTGCTAGGATATCAATAATCCAAGGCCAACTCTGGTAGTTAGTTTACAAAGTTAAGGCATAATAAGCAAACAAATCATAGATCGAATTGATCATCTTTAGTTAGATACCATACTATGCATGATTGAATTGATCATTGACGTGATGCTCAAAAATTCAAGTTTAAGTTAAGCATAATAAGAAACTAGGTATATGGGTAATTGTGTATGACTCAAACCCAAACACTTTCAATACTTATCCATTGTTCTGTTTGTCTCTGCCACTGCATTTTTTTCTTAATTCTTAATTTTTAATTCTTTGTTTAATGAGTTTAAGCATTTAAATTCAGTTTTCTGCAAGCTCTCTAAGAAGCATGAGTATTGTGGTTGACAGGTTATTAATACCCCGATTTCTCATTCAGGGTCCATTGAATGTGTTGGCTTTTCACCAAGGTATGTACTATTAACCTTTCATGGCCTGTGTTTGTGCTTTGCTGCATGATTGGAATTACTTTAGAGAACAATACCTTACTCTAGACAGAAAATTACTGTTAACATATAAAATAAAACCTGTGATCATTAAATAATAACGTGAACCAAAGCAAAGTGGCTTGACTTGGTTTCTGAGTAAAGCAGTTTTTTTGACATAATTCCATCTTATAAAATATTTGATGTGCTGGTTGATGTTGTCACTCGTCATAGAACCATAAAGTAACTTGTTCCATTGAATTGTGATAGTGATTCCTGGGCTGCAATTGGGGGATTGGATAAAAAACTTGTCATCTGGGATGTAGAACATTCCTTATCCCGTTCCACTTGTAACCATAAGGTTTGTATGAATTCTGCTTTGTGCAAATGCAAGCTCGCATATCTAGGAACAAACCGAGCTCTGTTTGCAGCTATACTTTGACTGTATGTCTGATAAAATATAGTTTTGGCACCATGTGAAATGAGTAATTATAGACACACATTACATTACATTAAATCTTTAAATGTTGTTAACTTATTATTGACCTTATTGTTGTGCTAAGGGGTGAAGCTTCATAGAAGTCAGTTTATTATGACCTTTGAGAAATATTCCACAAAATAAGACAAATTAAAATCACTTTTTTTTGGTTAAGCACCTGTTTTTGGTATGCATTTTTCAAAACCTTTATTTTTGGTACAATAGTTGGCCATTCAGAAACTTTTTTAATAGGCTAGAAGTTGCCCAATCTAAATATGGGCTAAGTTTATTACTAGATCCAAGTTTTAGCCCAATAAAGAACCAATAGAATACAAAAAAAAAGGACACAAGGGTATTACTTTCATCATTCATGAATCATGATGATGGGAAATCACCGAGATTTATTTTTGGGTAAGCATGATTAAAATTTATAATTCATAATAATAATAACCATGATTAAAATAGTTTTACACAATAATATTTTGTATTTTTACTTAATTAGATTGCCGTTATCTGTTGAATGACTTAATTAGTTTCACACGGTTCTTGGAGGCTTAGGACAATTTGGAGTTATAACAAGAGCAAGAATTTCTCTTCACCCAGCACCCACAAAGGTACGTTTTCATTTTAAAAAATATAAAAAAATCATTTATTTTTAATTTTATCTTTTTAAATTAAGATTTAAAGCTTAAATTTAAAAATTTAAAATTTAAAGTTAAAAATAATTTCAAGAAAATAATTTATAATTAATTGACAGAAAAAATTTAACTATCTAATTGACAGAAATCTGATTGTTTGACATCTCCATTGTAGAAATCTAGGTAGTCATCTATAAAAATGGGGACATTGTAGTTACTTATACCCCTTTTGAGTAAAACTACAATTTTTCTCTCAGTTGCTGATTCTTATGGTAATATTCTTCTGAGACTGAAGTTGATTTCTTGAATAGGTGAATGATTTAATGTGTTATGTGTTTAATATTGAAACACTTTTTGTTTTGAAAGTTTTTGTAGATAAATTTAACTTTGATGAATTTTTGAGTTTGTGCTATTAATGCTGCTGCATTCTTGTACCAGTTACATCAATTTCTGAATGTGATATATGCTCAATGTGTGAGTTTAAACTGTGATTGCTGCTGAAGCTTTATTCCTATTTGCACTTCATGGTTGGAGTCAGTTATGAGTAATTCATTGAATTAATGCTACTGCAAGCATAATAGTTGTTGTTTAGAAATGATCATTGCAGGTTGAATTCAATAAAGAAATATTGATTGAGTCCATTATTTTTATCCCTTTCTGCTATCGTAGTGCTGTATTTTTGCTCTTGCTAAATTTTAGCTCACTTTTTGAATTCCTATGAAGCTATGTATATGGTTTTTGTGAGTTTAAGTGTATATGGGTTCATAGGAAAGTTAATTTGTTTGACTGCGCTTGCTGCCCCTATTTGAATATGCATATCAGCTCATATGAAATTATAGTTGCTGCTTTGTCTGAAGTGTTTTGAACTCATATGAGCTGTATATTGCTGCTCTGCTACTCTAGCTTAATGTTATCTGAATCATATGAATTTACTGTTCGCTGTATCTGTTTGAATTTCTCTAAATTCATATGAATTGTTGTTTGCTGCTGTTTTAATTTGGGAACGCTCAATTTACTACCGGAATGCTGTCAAATTTTTCTAAAATCTTTATGGTATCAATTTCCAATTGTGAACTGAATTTGGCACATTTTGACTTTACACCTACTTTATTACGGCCAAATTCAATTCATGAATTGGTCGGCTAGCATTTCCACCTCTTCTTTGCTTCCCTTTATCTGAAATACTTGTTTGAAGGAAACAAGGAACTATTTGACAAAATTCTGTGTCAAATAGATATAAAAATAGACATCTAAATAGACCTCTTCTTTGCTACCCTTAATATCTATAAAAATTTAACTTTTAACAAAGGAGCTAGATAGGTCGATTAATAAGTTATTGATTACACTTATTGATGACATCTAAAACAAATTAAATAGACATACTCTAAATCCAATGCAGGGTTCTTGGCCACATTGCAGGCGAACACTGGAGAATTCTGTGCCCCAACTCCACTGGAGCTGAAGAACAGAGCCACGAAAGAGAGCAAAACAGAGACCTTGGGTGCTCTATTTTCCGAAAGAGCCATTCCCATTATGGAATAGCCAAACAAGGGTACACTAGTTATGAATATCATGAGCTATGTATATATATAATATTGATATAACATGCTTAAACTAGTTCGTGAAACTCAGCAACCTCTTTTTCTTTTTTACTCGAGACACTCATTTTGTTTGGATGCTCAACTTGCACCACAGATATAATCCATGATATTGGTTACATTAAGAGAACTATTATGCATTATTAATTTATCATTGGTTAAAAAGACCTTTCTCCCTAACTGTTTGTGAATAAAAACCACACATAGAAGGTTATTTATCTAAATGGTTTAATTGCTACTACTGCTGCTGGGTCCCAAATCTGTTTGATTATATCAATTTAATTCTTGCTTGCTAAATGATGATTGTGCTAAATTCGTGGTTAAATGGTTGGATATGGCAATTACAATTTTTTTTGTTTGTAATTTTTACAGTTATTCGTGGTTAAGGTTGAAGGCGAAAGTTTTTGGTTAAGGTCTTCCAAGAAGATTTTGTCAAAACGTTGATCGTGTCATGGCAAGGTACAATGCATACTTTAATTCTTTTGATTTGTTAGTTTTGAAGTTGCAATTTAACTTATTATATTTGTACTATAAATTCTATGTTTCTCTTTATTTGTTTTACCTCAATGGGTTTCTAGAGAATTACTTCTAAGACTAGGAACTATTTCCCTTTGTAGCGAATAACACCCTGCCTCCTCTATTCTTCTAATCTTCACTTTGCAACCCCTTATAAATTTTTCGCCTAAAAAATTTAATAATTATCGATTAGGTTTTGTGATATGCCAAAGCATTGGATGGATCTACCGAGGTATAGCGAAGAGTATATCAATGGTGTTATTAGTTTTTTAGACTTTGCATACTCTGAGGGAGAACCAGACGGACGACAAATTCAATGTCCTTGTAAGAGGTGTTGTAACATTAATTGGTATAGAAGAGATGTGGTATTTGACCATTTAGTAGCCGACGGATTTGTTAAGGGATATAGAACATGGATTAATCATGGCGAATGGGCAATCCCGATGGCAGTTGACGATGACACGGATGATGAAGAAGGTGCACGCGATGACATCGAAGGACTGCTTAATGATGCATTTGGAGATGTATCTCATGCTGAGGGTGTTACTGTAGGTCAAAATGAAGAGGCTAAAAAGTTTTACAATTTAATAGATGGGGCAAGTCAAGAGTTATACCCGGGTTGCAAGAAATTTTCTACATTATCTTTTACCATCCGTCTGTACTTGTTAAAGTGTTTGCACGGTTGGAGCAATGCCTCATTCACTTCACTTCTTGAGCTATTGAAAGAGGCAATGCCTGACATTAACATACCTTCATCTTTCCATAAGACAAAGTCTATGATAAGAGATTTAGGTCTGGATTATAAAAAAATTGATGCTTGTCCTAATGATTGCCTCCTGTATAGAAAAGAACTAAAGGATGAAAAACACTGTCGTGTGTGTGGAACTTCTCGATATACTGAAAATTCCAGTGATAATAGCGAGAACCAACCTGACAAGAAAGGTCGTCTTATTCCTGCAAAGACTCTGAGATACTTTCCTATAATTCCAAGACTTCAGAGATTATTTATGTGCTCAAAAACGGCAGCTAGTCTGAGGTGGCATGATGAGGAGCGCGTAAAAGATGGGACGTTAAAGCATCCTGCTGATGGCTTGGCATGGAAGAACCTTGATGAAATGGATGAAGAATTTGCTAAAGAATCTCGCAATATTAGACTAGGCTTGTCAAGTGATGGGTTCAACCCATTTCGTAGCATGAACATTTCATGGAGCACGTGGCCCGTGATGCTGATGGTATACAATTTGCCTCCGTGGATGTGCATGAAACCCGAATATTGTATGCTATCTTTGCTTATTCCTGGGCCACAATCACCTGGTAAAGACATTGATGTGTTTCTACAACCTTTGATAGAAGACTTGAAGTTGTTGTGGAAAAAAGGGGTCGAAACCTATGATGCGTCAAAGAATGAGACCTTTCTCATGCGGGCAGCTCTTTTGTGGACAATCAACGATTTTCCTGCTTATGCTATGTTGTCTGGGTGGAGTACAAAGGAAAAGTTGGCTTGCCCTTGTTGCAACAAAAATACTAGTAGCTTACAACTAAAACACAGTCGGAAGACAGTTTATATGGACCATCGTGTCTTTTTACCCATGGATCATCCATGGAGAACCAATACAAGGTCTTTTAATGGGAAGCAGGAATTAAGACCCCCTCCACCTGTTATAGAAGGACCCGAAATTTTTGAGATGCTACAAAATGCTGAGAATGTCTTTGGAAAGAAGCAAAGTACATCAAGTAGTTTCCCATGGAATTGGAAAAAAAGATCAATTTTCTTTGAATTGCCCTACTGGCACAAGAACCCACTGCGTCACAACTTAGATGTCATGCACATAGAGAAGAATATACTTGACAGTGTAATTGGAACTCTCTTGGATATCCCAGGCAAGACAAAGGATCATTTGAATGCTAGATATGACTTAAAAGAAATGGGTATCTGGAAAAATCTTCAACCAAAGGAGGTGAATAATGGCAAGAGAACAAAGTTGGCAAAGGCATGCTTTTCTATGACTGCTGCAGAGAAGTCAGTTTTTTGTGGTGTTTTGAAGACAACAAAGCTACCTGATGGCAGTGCTTCGAATATATCACGCTGTGTACATCTAGGAGAAAGAAAAGTTTCTGGATATAAGACCCACGATGCTCACTTTATGCTTCACTATTTACTACCAATACTGATTAAAAGCATCCTTCCTGATCATGTAGCCATTCCGTTGATTCGACTAAGTTCCTTTTTTCGTCGCTTGTGCAAAAAGTTCATCACACTGGAAGAGATAGGTTTACTTGAGTTAGAGATTGTGGAAACATTATGCCAGCTTGAGAGGATCTTTCCCCCTAGTTTTTTCGACATAATGGTTCATCTTCCCATTCATTTAGCAAATGAGGTGAGATTGGGAGGTCCGGTGCAGTTTCGTTGGATGTATCCTCCGGAAAGGTACATGTGTACATTAAAGTCATATGTTCGCAACAGAAGTCGGCCCGAAGGTTCTATTGCAGAGGCATATCTGGCTGAGGAGTGCTTAACTTTCTGCTCAAGATACTTGCATGGAGGTGTGCAAACAAGACTTAATAAGCGGCCTCGGAATGATGATGATCCTAACGAAGACGAAGTTGTGCCATCGAAGTTGTTTTCTAACAAAGGTCGTTTGTTAGGCGTGGGAAATGGAGAACCAATTAATTTAGATGACAGATCTTCTACTCAAGCCCATGTGTATGTATTACACAATTGTGAAGAAGTGGCAGATTATGTTAGGTAACTTAATTAAAATTTTTTTAATTCCGATCAAGTTCACCCATATTTTTTAGATCAAACCTAACTATTACTAATTATAGAGAGCATGAGGAAGAGGTTAACAATCAGCGGGGAACAAAATGGAGAAAAGCAAAAGTTCACAACAAAACGTTCGCGCAGTGGTTTGAAACTCGTGCGAGGGATGCAAATGTGCCTTTCTGGCTAAAAGAATTATCTCGAGGTCCAAGCTCAGTTGCAAGAAGATTTTCTGGATATGTAATTAATGGATACAGGTTTCACACGGTGGAACGTGAGGCAAGGAGAAAAACACAAAACAGTGGTGTCACATTAACTGCTTTAACTTCAAGCTTTGCAAGTGCTAAAGATCAAAGTCCAATCCAAGACAATGTAGCTTATTATGGCAGGTTGTTTGAGATAGTAGAGTTAGACTATTATGGGCGTTTTAAGGTTGTCTTATTTCGGTGTGAGTGGTACGATGCTGGGAGAGATAAGTATGGTCTTACATTTGTTCACTTCCATAAGAAATGCTTCCAGGATGAACCTTTTATACTAGCATCTCAAGCGCATCAGTGTTTTTATGTGCAAGATCCATATGAACATAACAAACATTATGTTATGGAAACTGTCCCAAGAGACTTATTTAAAACAAGCGACGAATCTGAGTCTGAGGCCCGTCAAACACACTATAGTGAACAACACGAGCGTATAACGAGCCCTGCCATACCAGCTGATGATGGTGAACTTATTCTGGAGAGGACTGATTTACGACCCACGGTTATTGAAACGGTTCCCCAAGTGACTTCTGCCCAAGAATATGAGGCAGATTTCATTGGAGATTCTGATTTTGATTGGTCATCCTAAGCAATTTATTGCTTAATATGTACATATGTATACTTAAGTTTTCTTCTTCACATTTTTATTTGTAAGTAATACTTATTTTTTTTGTTAATTTTTCAGTCTCTTACACTTTTCTCATATTGATTTTGATGGGTATATTGACTCTACTTAACTAATTTATTTGTCTAGGAATAAGGAATTTATTGATCTTAAAGCTACATCAAGTAAGAATTTGCTTAGACAATTCGAGGCTAAGAGACAAAGGATTGTGTCTGAACGCAAGAAATATGAAATGGAAGCTGCAGTTGCTAATGACAAGGAGAAAGCTGAGCGACGGGTGGATGAACCTGAAAGTCAATTGGAAATGCGTGCAACCAAAGGACAGAAGAAATCCACGTCAAAGAAGTTGGATTTTAGTCATCTGCAAAGCACATTCGACTCTATTAGTCATAGGACTAACTCCACGCCTACAACCTTGGAAGTACAGCCAAACATTCCACCGCAACAGCCAGAAAATAAAAAGAGAAAGGAGCTATTGACTATGCCTACTGCTGAGAAAGTAAAAAATGGAGTGCAGGGTGGAAAATCAACACAAGGCTTGAAGAAGTCTAAGCCTACAAACATGGAGGCAGATGAACTTACAAGGAAGCTTGAAGCAATTCGTAAAATGAACAAGGGCGTCTCAACAAGTCTAAGCCAAGAGCGGAGTTGTCCAAGTTCTACTCAACTCACAATCAACAAAGGGCAGCAGCAGAATGTTCAACTCACAGATGAAGAGACTCAAACAGGGCAAGATGACACAACTTTGCCTTCTCCTGAAACTACCCCACAAAATGAAAGTGCAATGTTGGAGCAAGAAATATCAACAAAGGGTAAAAGGATTCCAGGAGTAAAGGCTACAACAATTGACGAATTCTTAAAGGAAAATGGAATAGATGTGGAAATTGAAGGACCAAGCACTGAACTAAGTGAGGACGGGGAAGAAAGCATGGCACTTGATAAAGACTATTATCAACATGTGATGGAGGACATTGATGATGAAGAAGGTACTGTTTTGCTCTGTTTTTATTGACGATAACTATTTATTTTTTTAAAAAAACTTATAGAAAAACTGGACTGATAAATCTAGTTGTTTGAAGCTGCGACTACTTGCAATGTGTGAACACTTTATGATTGATCCCTACTACCATTAGTTTACTTAGATTCTGATATGACACATGTTTGAAGCAAAAAGCACTTATCTTAATTACTTTTGAGGTGAATTATTATTATGTGAAATTTCTAAATATGGAAGCTTTAATTAGCAACATGAATATCTCTATCTGCCAATGCATGTGGAGTATGTAATTTCTAAATCTGGAAGCTTTAATTAGCAACATGAATATCTCTATCTCTATACGTGTAAGTTATGTAATTACTATAATCATATATATCATGCTTGAAAGTGACTTGCCCATCATGCTTGAAGGTACTTTATACTTATTTCTTCTATTATGACACAGAATAATAATCTATTATCCTACAGCTCCGTAATAACAATAATAATAATCTTTTTATGCGTATTTTAAAATTCAGTGAAGTCCATGATGTGGAATAAACTTAAAAGTTGTGTGCTAAAGTTGATTTCTGTAATAGCTAAAATTTGTCCACTTCATGGTATCAACTACAAAGGTCAGATTTATATTTTTTATAATTTTTATATTTCTGTACTTGTTTGCTTTATATTCTTGTTGAGCTCGAGTTAATTAAGCATAATCTGATGTTGACCAATGAATGAAACTAGGAGAGCCAAAGAAGAAGAAAACCCGTGGAAAAACAACTTGCAAGGAGATTTATGCAAGGACTATGGAACAGCGAGAAGAAATCACTTTTGATCTTGGACAGCCCGTAGGACCAACCGACCAAAGTGTTTCTAATTTAACTAGTTTTGTTGGCACTATTGGTAGAAATAAAAGATTCGTTAGTCTTTTGTACACTAGTTGGCATGATGTTCCTCCTAAAGCTAAGAAGTTCATGTGGGACTATGTTAACGTAAGACACTTGATAATTATTGATTTCAGTTTTTTTATTCAGCACAAGAGCATATAACAATTACCTATAATCATGCAGACCAAGTTTCTCCTCCCAGACAGTGGAGAAAAGTGGGTAATACAAGCGATTCGAGATGCTTGGAAGCGGTTCAAAGGAAAGATTAAGCAAAAGCACTTCATTCCCTATGATAATATTGAAGATATGGTGAAGAATAGACCCCCACAAGTACCAGAAAGTGGTTTCATAAAACTGATCTATTATTGGAGTCATCCTCTAATCCAGGTAAAAGACTATATATGTCGACTTTTCATGTGAAACTATTTGACTATTGAAAGAGCAATTTGGCAAATGAAGGATCTGAGTAGCTAGCTTTTTAGTTCTTACACATAATCTCTTATTGCAGAATAGCTTTTCCCCTTGTAATTACTTTTGTAATTTTTCTGCATCTGATGTCTTCTGATTTGGAAGTGGGGTTCTATTCTGTTTCATACTTCATTTTTCAAGTTTGAGATTGATTTTTTTCCTCTTTCTTTCTTTCTTTCCCTTCCCACTGAAGTTATATATAAAATTTGAGTCTTTGTTACTTTAATATGTTAAGAAATTATGTATAAATTTTGTTCACTGTATCTATGAACATATATGCTCTTGAGTCTTGAGTTTCGTGTAAAACTCGACTGTTCATCTAAATTCATGGACCTTAGCTAAACTCGAATTGTCAAACTCAACCCTGATTCTTTAAGCTTTCAATCTGGAAACAGTTCTAAATTTGATACAGTTCTGCATAGGATGCAACTGATATAACACTAATTGTGGTGTGGACTACTTGAAAAAATTGAATAACCCATAGGTTTTGGTTGCTTATGTAAATAGTTGTGGTTGAAAACCTTTGTATAGTCATCTATCAAGTTCTATTTTTCAATGTGATATAACACTTTCTGCCAAGTTATTTTTTTAATTTAATTTGAACAATATATTTTCTCATGAAAATCACATCTGAATTTAGCTTTTACTGGATTGACTTATAGGTCACTGGAATTAATTGATTGAATGATGAGGGGTTTGGGTAAGCATGTAATTACACGAGATGTCATTGCCTTTTGCAATTGGAATACTAAAATGGAAGTATAAAGCTAAGAAGGAAGTGGAAATCATGAAAAATGTGAATGGATTTTTTCGGTTATAAAATTTATTTGATCATGTGAAGTCTGAATTTTTACAGTTGTGAAAAAACTGAACAGGTGCTCCAATGTATTATAAATAGATCTTTTTTGCTTGCTTTTGGGTATTGTTCAGTGATTTAGCTTAATAATGCAGTTTTGCTAGTAGATTTTCCTAACTCATTATGCTGCACGTTTTAGTAACTTTATGCTAACTTTTTATTCACTTCCAGTCAATAAGTCAAAGGAACAAGCAACACAAGGAAAATGTGAAGTTTCCACATCGCATGGGGCCTATCAATTTCGGAAGAATACGAGTGGCTATGGTAAATAGTATATTTATATTTATTAGAATTTATATTTGCATAAATTGAAGGAAGATATCGAAGTATGATCTTATTTTGCAGCGAGCAACAAAGGAAACAAAGGAGGAACCAAAAAGGTTTGAGATGTTCATTGCTACCCGAACAAGTCGGAAGAGGAAAGAAGTGGATGAGGAAACACAAATGGCTGTTGTAAGAGTTCATTAAATCATTCATAATTACATTTCAAATTTAAGATACCGTAACTAACTCAATTTTAAATGTTTCTTCTATGCAGGAAGACTTCCAACACCGCCAAGCTGCTGGTGAAACAGAAGAGGAAGCATTTGAGGCCTTATTTGGGAAAGAACAACCAGGTCGGATAAGGTTGTATGGAAGATCCGTGACAAAGACTGATTTAAAAAAATATGTTGAAATTAATGAAATCAAGAATCAGCACAAAGAGGAAGTATCCAGTCTGAAGGATAAACTTGGACACATGGAGGCCCAACAGCAAAAACAAGAGGCCAAACAGCAAAAACAAGACGAAGAGATTCATGGGTTGCGAAATATGATCAAGTTATTACTGCAGCGATCGGAACCTGGAATGAGGCCAGAAGAACTAGAAGCTTTATTACAAGACGCCCAACAATCTCCTATTGATGCGAATAGCGGCCATGGATCAATACATTTTCCGAACTTAGATGTGGTATGTCCTTATCTATTCCTTATTCCATAGTTTTTACTTGCATTTAGATTAATTGCTATGGCTGAAAATGTTTGTTGGCTTTATTAACACTAAAGTTGTATTGCTATGGCTGAAATTTGTTTGTGTAATTCTGGTGGTTGTATCTTTGATTTTGTGCACTTGGTACATATGAATTTGTCCCTATATCTAATTTACGTGTGAAAGTCTAGTTAATTAGTGCATGAAAAATGCTATAGGGACATATCAGGATTGTGTTAAAGGAAATGGAAGGAAGAAACACCAGTAGATTTTCATAGTTTGAATAAAACAAGATAATACATAATTTCTTGAATTCACCTCTTCTGCCGTGACCATGTTACTTTTTTAGTATATATGCTTTCTTGGCTTACTATGACTACTTGTTCCATTTAATTTTTATAATTACGAATGTCATTATGAATATTTTTTTAACTACTTATCTATATAATTATGCAGGATAACAATGAGGAGTAAGCTGACTATTATTGTGGTTTTTTGGCTAAGATAGAGTGCTATTTAGGATCTTTACATGTATGGTTGACTAATGATTTTTATTAGAAGATACCTTTATTGGCCAAGTGATATTATGGTTTTGATATGGCTATGCTTACTTTAATTTGAGTTGTATGAATTTTTACAGTTAATTTCATTCTAGTACTTTTGGATCAATGTTATAAATATATTTTGGTTTGAGACAATTTTTATTATATAAAGAAATTATTTAGTATAATTATGTTTTTATTTTTATTTTGTAATATTCAATTCATTTATACATGTAATCATATTAACTATTATGTTGTATTAATAATTATTAGATAATTATATATATATACAGAAGAAAAAAAAGACCAAAGGCTACACTTATATGTACAGTAGCTATAGTATAGAAAAAAAAATGACACCTAAGGCTACGCTTATATACAGTAGCTATAGTATACAGAAAAAAAAAAAAACGAGACCTAAGGCTACGCTTATATACAGTAGCTATAGTATGCCAAAAAAAAAAAAAAGAGGGACCTAAGGCTACGCTTATAAAAAGTAGCTATGGTATACAATGGGGCTACGCTTTACAAGTGATGCAGTAGCATTGAAAAGCGTAGCCTATTCTGGAAGAATGAAAGCTGAAAAGCGTAGCCTTTGGTCCTGAACAGCATCACTTGAAAAGCGTAGCCTATTCCCAAACGCCAAAAGCGTAGCCCTTGGTGTAGAAAAGCGTAGCCTTTGAGAATAGGCAACGGCCGAATAGGAATCACTCCAAAAAGCGTAGCCGTAGCCCAAAAAGCGTAGCCGTAGCCTAAGGCATCATTTTTTTTCACTTTTGGCTACACTTTTCAAGTGTACTTGAATGGGTGTTTTTCTTGTAGTGATAGTAAAGTCCATAAATGTGATTTTTATTTAAAAACTAATAAAAATATAATAAAAACTAACTAAAACATACTAAAAATATACTAAAAACAATGCCAAAAAGCGTATAAATTATCTGCTCATTACAACACCAAACTTAAATTGTTGCTTGTCCCCAAGCAACTAAAAATCAAATAGGATAAAAAGAAGAGAATATACAATGAATTCTAAAAACATCTATGAAGATCAGTATTGATTAGATGAGCGGGGCTATTAGCTTTTTGCTTCTGAATAGTTTTGGCATCTCACTTTATCCTTTGAAGTTCAGAATGATTGGCATCTATAGGAACTCAGAATTCAGATAATGTTATTGATTCTCCTAGTTCAGTATGTTGATTCTTGAACACAGTTACTTTATGAGTCTTGGTCGTGACCCTAAGCATTTTGTTTTCCAGTATTATCAACGGATACATAAATGTCACAGACACATAACTGGGTGAACCTTTTCAGATTGTGACTCAGCTTTGCTAGAGTCCCCAATTAGAGGTGTCCAGAGCTCTTAAGCACACTCTTTTTGCTTTGGACCATGACTTTAACCGCTCAGTCTCAAGCTTTTCACTTGACACCTTCACGCCACAAGCACATGGTTAGGGACAGCTTGGTTTAGCCGCTTAGGCCAGGATTTTATTCCTGTGGGCCTTCCTATCCATTGATGCTCAAAGCCTTGGATCCTTTTTATTTTACCCTTGCCTTTTGGTTTAAAGGGCTATTGGCTTTTTCTGCTTGCTTTTTCTTTTTTTTTCGCATATATTTTTTTCTGCAAGCTTTTCACTGCTTTTTCTTGCTTCAAGAATCAATTTTATGATTTTTCAGATTATCAATAACATTTCTCCTTGTCCATTATTCTTTCAAGAGCCAATAATTTTAACATCCATGAACAATAAATTCAAAAATATGCACTGTTCAAGCATTCATTCAGAAAAACAAAAAGTATTGCCACCACATCAAAATAATTAATCTGTTTTAAAATTCGAAATTCATGTACTTCTTTTTCTTTTTCAGAAAACATTTTTTCATTTAAGAAAGGTGATGGATTCATAGGACATTCATAGCTTTAAGGCATAGACACTAAGACACTAATGATCATGTAATAAGACACAAACATAAATAAAACATAAAGCATAATTTTCAAAAAACAGAAAAATAAGAACAAGGAAATTAAAGAACGGGTCCACCTTAGTGATGGCGGCTTGTTCTTCCTCTTGAAGATCTTATGGAGTGCGTGAGCTCCTCAATGTCTCTTCCTTGCCTTTGTTGCTCCTCCCTCATGACTCTTTGGTTTTCTCTAATTTCATGGAGGAGGATAGAATGCTCTTGGTGCTCCACCCTTAGTTGTCCCATAATTGAACTTAATTTTCCTAGGGAGGTGTTGATTTGCTCCCAATAGTTTTGTGGAGGAAAATGCATCCCTTGAGGCATCTCAGGGATTTCATGATGAGGAATTTCCTCATGCTCTTGTCCATGAGTGGGGATCCCTTGTTTGCTCCATCCTTTTCTTAGTGATGGGCTTGTCCTCATCAATGAGAATGTCTTCCTCTATGTCAATTCCAGCTGAATTACAGAGGTGACAAATGAGATGAGGGAAGGCTAACCTTGCCAAAGTAGAGGACTTATCCGCCACCTTGTAGAGTTCTAGGGATATAACCTCATGAACTTCTACTTCCTCTCTAATCATGATGATATGGATCATGATAGCCCGATCTATAGTAACTTCAGACCGGTTACTAGTGGGAATGATTGAGCGTTGGATGAACTCCAACCATCCCCTAGCCAGGCCACAACTTCATAGAAGTGATCTTGATGCACCCTTGAGATGAATCTCTCCATCTCCCATGACTCGGAAGTGGAAGCTTTTTCCTTCCCTTTCCTATTTCTAGAGGTTTCTCCGGCCTTAGGTGCCATAAATGGTTATGGAAAAATAAAAAGCTTTAGCTTTTACCACACCAAACTTAGAAGGTTTGCTCGTCCTCGAGCAAAAGAAGAAAGAAAAGAGTAGAAGAAGAAAATGGAGGAGATGGAGGGGGTTTTGTGGTCCGGCCAAGTGGGGTAAGTAGTGTGTATGGTGTATAAAAATGAAGGAGTGAAGATGGGTTTATATAGGAGTGGAGAGAGGGGTAGGGTTCGGCCATGTATGGGTGGGTTTGGGAGGGAAAGTGGTTTGAATTTGAATGGTGAGGTAGGTGGGGTTTTATGATGGATGGATGTGGATTGGTGAAGAGATTATGGAGAAGAGGGTAGGATTTGATAGGTGAGGGATTTTTGGGGAAGAGGTATTGAGGTAGTTGTTGAAGGGTGTGAAGAAGAGAGAGAGAGATGAGGTAGGTGGGGATCCTGTGGGGTCCACAGATCCTGAGGTGTCAAAGATTTCTCATCCCTGCACCATGTTGGCGTGTAAATGCCTCTTTGATTGCCAATCCTGGCGTTAAACACCAGGTTGCTGCCCATTTCTGGCGTTTAACGCCAGATTATCTTCCCTTTCTGGCGTTTAAACGCCAGCTTTTCTCCCTTTTCTGGCGTTAAACGCCAGCTCTGTGCCCCTTTCTGGTGTTAAACGCCCAGAATGGTCCCAGACTGGGCGTTTAACGCCCATTCTGCTACCTTTACTGGCGTTTAAACGCCAGTAAGCTTCTCCTCCAGGGTGTGTTATTTTTAATACTGTTTTTCATTCTATTTTTGCTTTTTCAGTTGTTTTTGTGACTTCACATGATCATCAACCTACAAAAAACATAAAATAACAATGAAAAAGAAATAGATATGATTAAATAAAATTGGGTTGCCTCCCAACAAGCGCTTCTTTAACGTCAATAGCTTGACAGTGGGCTCTCATGGAGCCTCACTGATACTTAGAGCATGATGATGGCCTCCCAACACCAAACTTAGAATTTGAATTGGGGGCTCTATTTGACTCTGCATTGAGAGAAGCTTTTCATACTTCCTCTCCATGGTTACAGAGGGAGATCCTTGAGCTTTAAACACAAAGGAGTCCTCATTCACTTGAAGGATCAATTCTCCTCTGTCAACATCAATCACAGCTTTTGCTGTGGCTAGGAAGGGTCTGCCAAGGATGATGGATTCATCCATACACTTCCCAATGTCTAGGATTATGAAATCAGCAGGGATGTAGTGGCCTTCAACCTTTACCAAGACATCCTCTACAAGTCCATAAGCCTGTTTCCTTGAATTATCTGCCATCTCCAGTGAGATTCTTGCAGCTTGTACCTCAAGGATCCCTAGCTTCTCCATTACAGAGAGAGGCATGAGGTTTATACTTGACCCCAGGTCACACAGAGCCTTCTCAAAGGTCATGGTGCCTATGGTACAAGGTATTGAGAACTTTCTAGGACCCTGTCTCTTCTGAGGTAATATCTGCCTGGTCAAGTCATCCAATTCTTTGGTGAGCAAGGGGGGTTCATCCTCCCAAGTCTCATTACCAAATAACTTGGCATTTAGCTTCATGATTGCTCCAAGGTACTTAGCAACTTACTCTTCAGTAACATCTTCATCCTCTTCAGAGGAAGAATACTCATTAGAGCTCATGAATGGCAGAAGTAGGTTCAGTGGAATCTCTATGGTCTCTATATGAGCCTTAGATTCCCATGGTTCCTCATTAGGGAACTTCTTGGAGGCTAGTGGACGTCCATTGAGGTCTTCCTCAGTGGAAATCACTGCCTTTCCCTCCTCTATGCATTCGGCCATGTGGGACATGTTTATGGCCTTGCATTCTCTCTTTGGGTTCTCTTCTATATTGCTTGGGAGAGTACTAGGAGGGAGTTCAGTAACTTTCTTACTCAGCTGACCCACCTGTGCCTCCAAATTTCTAATGGAGGACCTTGTTTCAGTCATGAAACTTTGAGTGGTCTTAATTAAATCAGAGACTATGGTTGCTAAGTCAGAGTGGCTCTGCTTAGAATTCTCTGTCTGTTGCTGAGAAGATAATGGAAAAGGCTTGCTATTGCTGAACCTATTTCTTCCACCATTATTACTGTTAAAGCCTTGTTGAGGCTTCTATTGATCCTTCCATGAGAGATTTGGATGATTTCTCCATGGAGGATTATAGGTGTTTCCATAGAGTTCTCCCATGTAATTCACCTCTTCCATTGCTGGGTTCTCAGGATCATAAGCTTCTTCTTCAGATGAAGCTTCTTTGGTACTGCCTGTTGCAACTTGCATTCCAAACAGACTCTGAGAAATCATATTAACTTGTTGAGTCAATATTTTGTTCTGAGCCAATATGGCATTCATAGCATCAATCTCAAGAACTCCTTTCTTCTGATTTGTCCCATTACTCACAGGATTCCTTTCAGAAGTGTACATGAATTGGTTATTTGCAACCATCTCAATGAGTTCCTGAGCTTCTACAGGCGTCTTCTTCAGATGAAGAGATCCTCCAACAGAGCTGTCCAATGACATCTTGGACAGTTCAGACAAACCATCATAGAAGATACCTATGATGCTCCATTCAGAAAGCATGTTAGAAGGACACCTTCTGATCAATTGCTTGTATCTTTCCCAAGCTTCATAGAGGGATTCACCTTCCTTCTATATGAAGGTCTGGACCTCCACTCTTAGCTTACTCAATTTTTGAGGTGGAAAAAATTTGGCTAGAAAAGCACTGACCAGCTTTTCCCAAGAGTTCAGGCTTTCCTTAGGTTGTGAATCCAACCATATCCTAGCTCTGTCGCTTACAGCAAAAGGGAAGAGCATAAGTTTGTAGACCTCAGGGTCAATCCCATTGGTCTTGACAGTGTCATAGATTTGCGAGAATTCAGCTAAGAACTAATGAGGATCTTCCAATGGAAGTCCATAAAACTTGCAATTCTATTGCATTAGAGAAACTAATTGAGGCTTCAGCTCAAAGTTGTTTGCTCCAATGGCAGGGATAGAGATGCTTCTCCCATAGAAGTCGGGAGTAGGTGCAGTAAAGTCACCAAGCACCTTCCTTGCATTGTTGGCATTGTTGTTGTTTTCGGCTGCCATGGCTTCTTCTTGTTTGAAAATTTCTGTTAGGTCCTCTCTAGAGAGTTGTGCTTTAGCTTCTCTTAGCTTTCTCTTCAAGGTCCTTTCAGGTTTAGGATCAGCCTCAACAAGAATGCCTTTGTCCTTGCTTCTGCTCATATGAAAGAGAGAAGAAGAAAGTATGGAATCCTCTATGTCACAGTATAAAGATTCCTTGAGATTTCAGAGGAAAATAAGAATAGAAGGATGAGATAGATGGAGAAGAATTCGAACATATAAAGAAGGAGAAAGTTCGAATTGCACATTGAGGAAGAGTGTTAGTCCTTTAAATAGAAGGATATGAGAAGGGGGGAAGAGTTTTCGAAAACAAATTTTTAAATAAAACTAAAAATTTTAAATTAAAAATAATTTGAAATAATTAAAAGAAATTTTGAAAATTTTGTTGATGATTTTCGAAAATTAAAATTGAGAAAGTAATTAAGTGATTTTGAAAAATATTTTGAAATTAGAAATCAAAAGATATTTTTGAAAATCATTTTTGAAAAAGATGTGGTTGAGAAGATATGATTGAGAAAATCTGGTTTTAAAAAGATATGATTGACAAACACTTAAAAAGATTTGATTTTTAAAATTAATGCCTTGGCTAACAAGAAATTTGAAAGATATGATTCTAACATTCAATTATTGAACCTTTCTTAACAAAGAAGAAATTTTTGAATCAAATCACTAATTGTTAGCAAGGATTTTCGAAAATAGTAAAAAAAATGGAAAGGATTTGATTTTGAAAAGATATGATTGAAAAGATATGATTTGAAAAAGATTTGATTTTGAAAAATTATGAAAATTTGAAAAAGATTTGAATTAAAAACAAAAGCTTCCCTTCTGTGCCATCCTGGCGTTCAACGCCCAGCCAGGTACCCTGGCTGGCGTTTAAACGCCAGTTTTCCTTCCTCACTGGGCGTTTTGAACGCCCAGCTTTTTCTGTGTAATTCCTCTGCTACATGTTGTGAATCTTTAATTCTCTATATTATTGACTTGAAAAGACATAATTTTGAAATTTTTTTTGAATTTTTAATGATGAGAAACAATCAAACTGCAACTAATCATGAAAAACTAAGATTAAACAAACAATGTATGCAAGACACCAAACTTAGAAATTTTCATATTAGAGACACTAACAAATTTAGAATACATATGAGAAACAACAAAACACACAAAACAAGAGAATTTAAAGATCAGAGCAAGGAAATCATCAAGAACAACTTTAAGATTAATGATGAACATAATGCATATATTCGAAAAATGCAAGAAAAATAAAGACATGAAATTGACACCAAACTTAAAAATTGACACTAGACTCAAATAGGAAACATAGATTATTTTTGGTTTTATGATTTTATAAAATTTTTTGTATTTTTTTGAAAATTATTTGGAAAAGAAAATAAAGATTTGAAAATTCTTAATAAGAATTCCAAGAATCATGCAATGTTAGTCTAAAGCTTCAGTCTAAAAAGATTAGACATGGCTAGCCAAGCTTCAGCAGGACATTACATACAACAGCTAAATCGATGAGAATTAATCAGCTTTTGTGATGATAAAAACATCATCTGAAACTCTAGAATTCATTCTTAAAATTTCTGAAGAATAAAAATAAAATAAAGTTACCTAATCTAAGCAACAAGATGAACCGTCAGTTGTCCAAACTCAAACGATCCCCAGCAACGGCGCCATAAACTTGGTGCAAAAAATTGTGATCATCAATGGCACCAACAACTTGGTACGCACAATTGTAATCTCAACTCTTTTTCACAATTCCACATAGCTAACCAGCAAGTGCACTGGTCATCTTGTAAATCTCAGTCAGGCGGATTCAAATGGTTATGGAGAATTGATAATTAAAAGATGAATAAAATATAAAATAAGATAGAGATACTTATGTAATTCATTGGTGAGAATTTCAGATAAGCGTATGAAGATGCTTTGTTCCTCCTGAACTTCTGCTTTCCTATTGTCTTCATCCAATCATTCATACTCCTTTCCATGGCAAGCTGTATGTTGGGTATCACCGTTGTCAATGGCTACCTCCCGTCCTCTCAGTGAAAATGGTCCAAATGCGCTGTCACCGCACGTCTAATCATCTGTCAGTTCTCGATCATGTTGGAATAGGATCTATTGATCCTTTTGCGTCTGTTACTATGCCCAACACTTGCGAGTTTGAAGCTCGTCACAGTCATCCCTTCCCAGATCCTACTCAGAATACCACAGACAAGGTTTAGACTTTCCGGATCTCAGGAATGGCTGCCAATAATTCTAGCCAATACCACGAAGGTTCCAATCTTAGATTAGAAACCCAAGAGATACACATTCAAGCTTGTTTGCATGTAGAACGGAAGTGGTTGTCAGGCACGCGTTCATAGGTGAGAATGGTGATGAGTGTCACATAATCATCACATTCATCAAGTTCTTGAGTGCGAATGAATATCTTGGAGAAGAAATAGGCTTGAGTTGAATAGAAAAACAATAGTACTTTGCATTAATTCATGAGGAACAGCAGAGCTCCACACCTTAATCTATGGTGTGTAGAAACTCCACCGTTGAAAATACATAAGAACAAAAGGTCTAGGCATAGCCGAATGGCCAGCCCCCAAAAAGGTCTAAGATAGCATAAGACTAATCAAAGATTCCAAGATCAAAAGTATATGAAAAGTATGAAAATACAATAGCAAAAGTTCCTATTTATAGAAAACTAGTAGCCTAGGGTTTACAGAAATAGGTAACTAATGCAGAAATCTTCTTCCGGGCCCACTTGGTGTGTGCTAGGGCTGAGCATTGAAGCTTTCACATGTAGAGACTTTTCTTGGAGTTAAACGCCAGCTTTTGTGCCAGTTTGGGCGTTTAACTCCAGCTTTTATGCCAGTTCTGGCGTTTTGACGCCAGAATTTTTATGCTGACTTGGAACGCCGGTTTGGGCCATCAAATCTCGAGCAAAGTATGAATTAATATATATTGCTGGAAAGCCCAAGATGTCTACTTTCTAAAACAATTGAGAGCGCACCAATTGGGCTTCTGTTGCTCCAGAAAATTCACTTCGAGTGCAGGGAGGTCAGAATACAACACCATCTGTAGTTCTTTTTCAGCCTCTGAATTAGATTTTTGCTCAGGTCCCTCAATTTTAGCCAGAAAATACCTGAAATCACAGAAAAACACACAAACTCATAGTAAAGTCCAGAAATGTGATTTTTATTTAAAAACTAATAAAAATATAATAAAAACTAACTAAAACATACTAAAAACTACCTAAAAATAATGCCAAAAAGGGTATAAATTATCCGCTCATCAGATATCTATCCAAACAAGTCCCTTACCACCATCCTTGTAGCGACACCAGGGCAAACCCATGGGAGGAATGCGAGGCCATCACACTCAAGAATGGGAAGGAACTGAAGGAGACTTCAAGGGAAAGGCAAGAGAATGGAGTAGATGAAAACTTAAGTGACAAAGAAGAAACACAAGCACCTGCCTCAGATCCATCCCAAGAAAAAGAAATCCTAAGGCCATACGTTTCAAAAGCACCTTACCCTCAACGATTAAAGAAGAATGAGACAGATAATCAATTCTCCAGATTCTTGGAAGTTTTTAAGAGACTCCAGATCAATATCCCCTTTGCTGAAGCACTAGGGCAAATGCCACTCTATGCCAAGTTTTTGAAGGAACTAATGACCAAGAAAAGGAGTTGGAGGAATGATGAAACTGTGGTGTTAACTGAGGAATGTGGTGCCATCATTCAACACAAACTACCCCAGAAATTGAAGGACCTTGGGAGCTTTCAAATCCCCTGTATCATAGGAGAAATCACAGTGGAAAAAGCCTTATGTGATTTGGGAGCTGGCATAAATCTGATGTCTTTAGCAATGATGAAGCAAATGAAGATTGAGGAAGCCAAACCAACAAGAATGGAACTTTAATTAGCAGACCGATCATTCAAATTTCTCCATGGAGTAATAGAAGATTTGTTGGTGAAAGTGGGAGAATTCATCTTCCCAGCAGACTTTGTGGTGTTGGATATGGAGGAAGAAGCCAAGGCTTCAATCATTCTGGGAAGGCCGTTTCTAGCAATAGCCGGAGCCATCATCGATGTCCAAAAGGGAGAACTTACCCTTAGGCTACATGATGAGAAAATGGTATTCAATGTGTTCAAAGCCATGAGTTACCCACGAGAGTCACTAGGAGAATGCATGAGGTTGGATGCAGTAGAGATCTTTGTATAAGAAACCATTGAAGAGGAGGACTTTGAGGAGGTATTAGGAGAAGATCCCACATCAAACAGTGAGGCTGCAGCAGTTCAATCAACCGAGATACTCATGCCAAGAACATTAGAGAAAAAGAAGGAAGAGAAAGAAGCACCCAAACTTGAATTGAAAACATTGCCTCCCACTCTCAAGTATGCATACTTGGGAAGTGATGAAAGTTACCCAGTGATCATTAATTCTGCTCTAAGTCAAGAACAAGAGAAGGACTTAATCAAAGTGCTATAAAAGCACCAGGATGCCATTGGATGGACCTTTGCTGATTTAAAAGGAATAAGCCCCTCCATGTGCATGCATAAGATCCTATTGGAAGATGATGCCAAGCCCTCCATTCAACCCCAAAGAAGGTTGAATCCAGTCATGAAAGAAGTGGTACAAAAGGAGGTCATGAAGCTATGGCAAGCAGGGGTGATCTACCCAATTTCAGATAGCCCTTGGGTGAGTCCCGTCCATGTGGTCCCCAAGAAAGGAGGCATCACTGTGGTGCCTAATGAGAGAAATGAACTCATTCCTACAAGAATTGTCACGGGATGGAAAATGTGTATTGATTACAGAAAGCTCAATGAGGCCACAAGAAAGGACCACTTCCCACTTTCCTTCATGGACCAAATGTTGGAAAGGCTTGCAGGACATGCATACTACTACTTCTTGGATGGCTACTCAGGCTACAACCAGATAGTGGTTGACCCAAGAGATCAAGAGAAAACATCTTTTACTTGCCCATATGGAGTCTTTGCTTATAGGCGCATGCCCTTTGGACTGTGCAATGCACCTGCTACTTTTCAGACATGATTGAAAAATTTATTGAAATCTTTATGGATGACTTTTCAGTGTTCGGTAACTCTTTCCCTAATTGCTTACACCACCTTGCCTTGGTGCTAAAGAGATGCCAAAAGACCAACCTAGTTTTAAACTGGGAGAAATGCCATTTTATGGTGACGGAAGGGATAGTCCTTGGCCACAAAATCTCTAATAAAGACATAGAGGTGGACAGAGCTAAAGTGGAAGTAATTGAGAAATTACCTCCACCTAGTAATGTCAAAGCAATTAGGAGCTTCTTGGGGCATGCTGGGTTTTACAGAAGGTTCATTAGAGATATTTCAAAAATTGCCAAACCTTTGAGTAACTTACTTATCTCTGATACACCTTTTGTGTTTGATCAAGAATGCAGGCTGGCTTTTGAAAATCTGAAAAGAAAACTTTCCTCAGCACCTATCATTGCCCCAGCTAACTGGGATTTACCTTTCGAGCTGATGTGTGATGCATCAGATTTTGCTATAGGGGCAGTGTTAGGACAGAGGAAAGACAATTTAGTGCATGTTATATACTACGCCAGCAAGGTCCTTAATGACACCCAAAGGAATTACACCAAAACTGAAAAGGAACTACTGGCAATAGTATTTGCATTTGATAAATTTAGATCATATCTCATTGGCTCTAAAGTGATTGTTTTTACTGATCATGCAGCACTAAATACCTACTTGCCAAGCAAGAATCAAAACCAAGATTGATAAGGTGGATCTTGTTGCTGTAGGAGTTCAACATTGAGATTAAAGACAAGAAAGGAGTAGAAAACAAAGTAGCAGACCATTTATCAAGAGTCCCTTGTGAAGAAGGCAACACACACGACCCATGTGTGAATGAATGTTTTCCAGATAAATAATTGATGTTGATTCAAAAGGCACCCTGGTTTGCTGACATTGCAAATTTTAAGGCCACCGGGGAGTTCCTTTTGGAGATCAACAAACAGCAAAAGAGAAAGCTCATCAATGATGCTGAATATTTCATCTGGGATGAGCCATACCTCTTCAAAAAATGCTTGGATGGAATACTTAGAAGATGCATCTCAGAAGAAGAAGGACAGGAAGTCTTATGAAATTGTCATGCTTCTTGTTATGGAGGCCACTTTGGAGGAGAAAGAACTGCAGCCAAAGTATTGCAGTGTGGATTCTTTTGGCCCACTATTTTCAAGGATGCAAAAGAGCTGGTACAAAACTGTGATGAATGCCAAAGGGCAGGGAACCTACCCAAAAGAAATGAATTGCCACAACATTTCATCTTAGAACTTAAACTATTTGATGTATGGGGGATTAATTTCACGGGACCATTTCCAACCTCATACTCAAATAAATACATCTTGGTGGTAGTGGATTATGTATCCAAATAGGTGGAGGCCATTGTAACTCTAACAAATGACAATAAAGTAGTGATGAACTTTCTCAGGAAGAACATCTTCAGCCGATTTGGGGTTCCCAGAGCTCTTATCAGTGATGGAGGAAGCTATTTTTGCAACAGACCATTAGAGACTCTCCTCCTGAGATATGGAGTGAAGCATAAGGTTGCTACACCTTATCACCCCCAAACAAGTGGGAAAACAGAGATATCTAACAGAGAGCTCAAAAGGATCCTCGAAAAGACTGTGGGTACTTCAAGAAAAGACTAGTCAAAGAAGTTGGATAATGCTCTTTGGGCATATAGGACAGCCTTCAAGACACCAATTGGGATGTCCCCATATCAATTAGTGTATGGAAAGGCTTGTCATCTACTATTGGAGCTTGAACACAAATCATCTTGGGCTCTCAAGCTACTGAACTTTGACAATAATACTGCCGGTGAAAGAAGGATCCTACAACTACAAGAATTGGAAGAATTCAGATCCCAAGCCTGTGAAAATGCCAAGATTTATAAGGAAAGGGCAAAGAAGAAACATGACCTCAAGTTGGCACTAAGGAGCTTTGAAGAAGGACAGAGAGTGTTCCTATACAACTCCAAGCTAAAGCTCTTCGCTGGAAAGCTCAAGTCAAGGTGGTCAAGACCCTTTCTTGTCACCAAGGTCTCACCTTATGGACATATAGAAATCATGGAAGAAAGCTCACAGCGAACCTTCACTGTGAATGGACAAAAGCTCAAACACTATCTAGGCAATATGGGGGAAGACCCCAAGATGAAGTACAAGCTAAACTAATGAAATAATCATCAAGCTAGTGACGATAAAAGAGCGCTTGTTGGGAGGCAACCCAACCAGAGGTAAACTTTATTTATTATTCTTTTCTTTGTTAATAAAGGGTCAAGTAACCTCCTGGGCATTGCAAGGAATTAAGTTTGGTGTTTCACACTAAAAGTGATGATCTGATAAAGTAATGATTCAAGGATGAATGTGTGATAATAAGTTTGGTGTTCTACCATGAAGTTCACATGAACACACTATAATCCTTCAGTTATCATACGACATCCCTACTTCCAGGCAAACACAGGAGCAATTTGACCCTCGAAATTAGTTTAATATATGTTTCCAAAAAGATTAAAGGCACATTATGACACTCTGCATATAACTCATTGCACAAGGAGGTAAGCAAAAGAACTAAGTTTGGTGTTCACACACCAAAATAAGTTCAGAAGCTTACAAGCACATGAATACTAACCACTCAAGTGCTCGGGAAGCAAGCAACTTTCACTACTTTTGCAGGGGAAGCAGTCAAACCTTTAGAAGGCATTTGCATCATCACCCAGATGAAAAAGGAAAAAAACAAAAGCCAAGGGAGGTGATGACAAAGAAGAAATAGGAGGTTGTACTGTTTCTTGATCAAAAATGACAATTGACAGTATACTTGTATTGATGTGAATCAATGTCCCTTTAATCTTTAAGTCATTTGCATTTAGTTTCTTTTCTTTTAGTTTATCTTTTGCTTGCTAGCCTAGTTGCTTATGCCACTGCACCAATGCTTGTGATTGAATGTTGTATTCTTGAGCTCAATAAAAGAAAATGTTATGAAAAATAAGAGTAAAATCCAATGTTGTACAATAAAGTCCTAGTATATGTGGTAGTGTTTGCTAGCTAAGTTGGTCCATCAATAAGGTACAAGGCTAAGATATCTCTTGACTTATAAGATTGAATGCACTCTATGAAACTTAGATGAATAATAAAGATCCTAAAAAGGAAAAAATAGAAGAAAAGGAAAGAAAAAAACAAGAAATAAAGCTACGCACCAATAGTTTGAACCTTAAGGCATGTGTTTGTGATGTTTTTGTGCAAAGATCTGCTTGGATGAGTAAGTTTTTAGGAGTGTTTTATCACTTGATAACTTGGATTAACTACCCGGGATTATCAACTGAAAGTCCACTATCAAGAGCAGCCTTGTCACAAAACATTTAGCAACCCAAAGAGGTACTGGATACCAAGGTCTCAGGAATGAATAACAAACCATGTGCCTGTGGTGTGTGTGTGCTGAGGAGAGACTTGAGTGAGTAAGTCCTTAGGGGTGTCTTAACACCTAGTACCTTGAACCAACTGGTTTGGGAGTATTGACTAAAAGCTTACCATAAAGAGTTGCCTCAACACATAGTACTTAGCTAATAAAGCAAGAAGCTCTAAGGATGGAAAGAAAACAAAAACAAAGCTAAGATAAGGATAAAAGAATAAAAGGTCTCACAGAAGGTAATAGAGTGAGTGTTCAAGAGCATGTTATAGCCTAGAAACCAGCAAGAACATGAATTTAAGTTGCTATGCATGAAACCCCATGAACCAAGGATTTGAATTCTCTGAATAAGGACTGGTACTTCTTGTATTCTCATTCATTCTTCTTATGTTCTATTACTTGCTTGAGGACAAGCAAGATTTAAGTTTGGTGTTGTGATGCCAGGGCATCTTGGCTAGTTTTACTAGCTATTTTTAGTATGTTTTGGGGTAGTTTCATGCATTTTCTTAGATAATAAGCAAGTATTTGGTTGAATATGCATTCATACCTTGATTCAAACAAACATTGTGAATTCTATACATTTTGCATGAGAATGATGCAAGAATTGAGTGAAATAATGAATGCTGCATCATCTCATGATTAAAGCAAAACTTTGATGCACCTTGCTTGTTTGATTTCAGGTAGCAAGAAGCAGAAGCCCACGTTAGTGGCACGTTAATGCCACTAACATGAGCACTAACGTGGAAGAGAGGAAGGCTTGGAAAGTTAGTGTAAAAGTGAACGCCACTAACTTCAGCGAAGGGGAAGGAGACCCACATTAGTGCCACTAACTTGGGCACTAACGTAGAAGAGAGGGGCAGCTTCAAAAGTGGGTGCAAAGTTGGTCCCATTAGCTTGTTCGAAGCAAGAGAGACCCACGTTAGTGCCACTAATGTGGAAGAAAGGGGCACAATAAAAAGTTAGTGCAAAAGTTGGTGGCACTAACTTGTTCGAAGCCAAGGATGAAAAGTTAGTGCAAAAGTTAGTGCCACTAACTTGTTCGAAGGCTAGAAGACTCACGTTAGTGCCACTAACGTAAACCAGTAACGTGGAGATGGAAGTTGCATGAAAAGTGATTGCAAAAGTTAGTTCCACTAACTTTTGAAAAGACAAGAAAGCCCACATTAGTGGCCACGTTAATGCCGCTAATGTGGGGACTAACGTGAAGTGCTGCCCAACCTCAACCCCGCCAGCAAGTTGAGCAAAGCCCAATGAGTTAGTTAACTACTTCCATTGAGGCCAAGGGCCCACATCCAAAAACTTGCAAACTCAACTGAGGGTCAGAGAAGTAGTATATATAGGAGTAGTTTTGAACTAGAATAGGATTGGCACCTGGGGATCCAGGATTGTAAACACTCTGCAATTTTACTTTCTCTGTAATTCAGTTTATTTTGAATGCACTTTTCATTTTCATTTTCCATTTCCAGAGCTATGAACAACTAAACCCCTCTTCATTAGGTTAGAGAGCTCTGTTTTAATTCAATGGATCAATTGTAGTTTTTATTCTTCTTCTTCTTTCCATTCTCTTGATTTGCTAGAAAGCTTTCGATCTTCATCCAATTGAGTAATTGTCTCAGAAGAGAAGTTACCCATACTTGGATTTCCTCTGAACCTTGGAAGAGGAATGAGGAAATCATGCTAGAAATGCTTTCTCATGTTGGACTGGGTTGAGGGTTGGATGGATATGGTGACATATAATCCTACCAATACTTTGATCTAGAAAAACATGTGGTATAATCAGTAATCGTACTTCATCTCTTTTCATGAGCAATTAGATCAAGGAATTGGGCAATTGTTCAAGCTTAGAGAGATTAAATTTCCAAGGAATTGGGATTTAATCAGCTAAGATTGCCAAGAGATCAATGAATGCATGGATTGAGGAATAGATGAAAATGAACTTGATCCGGAGAATGCAACATCTCCTAAGCCCAATGAGTTCTCCCACTTCTGATCTTTCCCATTCTTTAATTTCTGACTGTTTACATTTATGCTCAATCATCCCCATTCCCATTTAAGTTTTTGCAATTCACTTTCTACACTTTACATTATGCCATTTACTTTCAGTTATTTACATTTCTTGTTATTTATTTTTCCCGCCATTTAAATTTTTGCAATTCTCAACCCAACTTAGCTTAGTTCAACTAGAATATTCCTCTAATTAAAGTTACTCAACCAATCAATCCCTGTGGGATTCGACCTCACTCTATTGTGAGTTTTTACTTGACGACAATTCGGTATATTTGCCGAGGGAAATTTGTAGTGATACAGATTTTCGCGCATCAAGTTAGCTTTTTCTAGAAAGATAAAAGTTAGTTTTAGTTTAAATTTGAGTTGTTTTAGTTATCTTATTCTTCAAGAAGATAGGATTAGGATTAGTTTAAGTTCAAAAGTTAGGTTAGGATTTAGAATATAAATAAGGGAGCAATGGTTCATTGAGGATTAGTTTAACTTTCTGTTTATCATGAGTTACTAATTCTCTTTTGTTAAGGTTAGGAGCTCTGTTTGATTTCATGGATTGGTAATTTGATTATTTATTTTATTTTGATTAATGCATTGATACTGTTTTCAAGAATTGATTTTCGTTCTTATTCTCATTGATTAGAATTATTAGAAATATTCTAACTCTGTCTTGGATTTTTTATTATCTTGGGAAATTTAATATTGGGATTAGCTTGAAGCTCATTCTCATAATTTTTCAAACTGACTAGGGATAGCTTTTGAAAGGTTGTATGACTTTAAATCAAAATTATGCTTAACCTCTTTTTTCTAATTAATTAACTAAGGAATTGATGATTAAATAAGATAAAAAGAAATTTAATTTCCAAGGAATTGGAGTTTGATTATATATAATTTGTCGTGAATTTATCTTGCATGAATCAAAGTAAATAAACATGAACGTTTCCTTTTTTGAAAATTAAATATCTCCGAAATCTTAATGTCTCCATTCATTGTTTATCTCTTTAATCATTCATAAGCATCCATTTACACTTTACATTACTGTTTCAAGATCTTATCCACTACAAAAGTTTGTTGATCTAATTAGAGATTGATGCACGAAAACTTGTCTCTCAATAAATCTTTAACGGCAAGTGCACCAGATTGTCGTCAAGTAAAAACTCACAGTAGAGTGAGGTCGAATCCCACAAGGATTGATTGGTTGATCAACTTTAATTGGAGGAGTGTTCTAGTTGAACTAATCCAAATTTGAATTGAGAGTTGCAAAAAAGGTAAATGGCAGGAAACTTAAATAGCAAGAAATGTAAATAACTGAATGTAATTAACAGAAATTAAATTGTAGAAGATAAATTACAGGGAATTAAAGTGCAAAAGCTTAAATTGCAAGAAATTAAAAGGGAATGGGGGTTGTTAAGCATCAATGTAACAGCAGAATTAAGAGAATGGGTAAGATCAGAAGTGGGAAAGCTCATTGGGGTCAGGAGATGTTATAATCCTCCGGATCAAGTTCATTTTCATCTCTTCCTCAATCAATGCATTCATTGATCTCCTTGGCAATCTTAGGTGACTGAATTTCAATTCCTTGGCAATTCAATCTCTCTATGCTTGAACAATTGCCCAATTCCTTGATTTAATTGCTCATGGAAATAGATGAAGTATGGTCACTGATTATACCACATGTATTCCCAAATCAAAGTATTGTTAGGATTAAATGTTACAATATCCATCCAAACTCCAATCCGGTCCAACATGAGAAAGCATTTCTAGCATGATCTCCTCATTCCTCTTCCAAGGTTCAGAGGAGATCCAATTATGGATAGCTTCTCTTCCAAGACAACTACCCAATTGGATGAAGATCAAAAGGTTTCTAGCAAAATCAAGAGAAAAGAAAGAAGAAGATGGATGAAAACTAGTAATGATCCATTGAATTACAACAAAGCTCTCTAACCCAATGAAGATGGGTTTAGTTGTTCATAGCTCAATTCAAATTAAACTGAAAGAAATATACAGAGAAGTGCAGAAAGCATAAAAGAAATTATTGCAGAGTCTAATTCTAGATCTAGATCCCAGTCTGCCAAAAAAGCTCAAACAGAAAAAGAAAAGAAAAGAAAGTTCATAAAACTAAAAGAAAAGTGCAGAGAAAATTACTAGTAGGATGCTGAACTCCCAGAGCCCCCCTAAGGGCCTCCCCGAGAGCTCCTTTAAATCTTCAACAACTCTTCTTCTCATCTTCAATTGAATCTTCCAGTACTTGGATGTGGGCCTTGGCCTTGATTGAAGCAGATTAAAGTGGATCTCGGTGATGTAGAGGAGAGAGATTCTCAATTTCATAGTTCTGGTATCAACGTTGGGGTCAACATTTTTAAGTAAATGTTGGGTCAAACATTCTCTTAGGAAAAATGGATTATGGGTGTTCTGATCAACGTTTGACTCAACGTTGGGGTACCAACGTTCTCCTGGTCACGCCGTACGCGTGAATGGTCGATTTTTGTCATTTCACGCGTACGCGTCACCTACACTTGTCCGAGGTTGGAGAAAAATGCATATGATGCATACGCGTCACTGGAAAATTCCCAACTCCAGTTTTTGAATACTTATCGCAAACGTTGGACTCAGCATTGGCTTGGTAACATTCCCTCCAACGTTGACCTTTCTACGCGTGCGCGTCACCCACGCGTACGCATGGATAGAATTTCCACGCTCACGCGTACGCGTCGCCTACGCGTGCGCGTCGCAGCTAGTTTTTCCAATTTCCAGAAAGTAAACTATATTGAAAAACGTTGGAGGTAACGTTCCCTCCAACATTGGCACCAGATTCTTGCAGAATGTTACCTTCCCCCCTTTCCTTGCTCTTCCTCTGCTTCTTTTTACCTATCATCAACCAAACACATGTATCAAAGCTTTGCTAAATTCACAAGATTTTACATCATTCATAACAAACAATAAATCTAGCATAAATCTCATGAAAATGCACAAAATTAACAATATTTGATTGAATCAAGGCATGCATGAAATTCTCATCCAATTACTTACTTATTGCCTAAGAAATGCATGAAACTACCCTAAAACAAACTAAAAATGGCTTGTGAAACTAGTCAAGATGCCCTGGCATCACAACACCAAACTTAAATCTTGCTTGTCCTTAAGCAAGTGATAGAACATGAGGACGAAGAAATGAAAATACAAGAGATACAAGTCTTTGTTCAAAGAATTCAAATCCTTGGTTCATGGAGTTTCATGCATGGCAATTTAGGTTCATGTTTTTGCTGGTTTCTAGGCTCTCATATGCTCTTGCATTCTCACTCTATTGCCTTCTATGAGACTCTTATTCTTGATCCTTAACTTCTCTATTTTTGTTTTCTTTCCTTCTTTAGAGCTTATTACTTTCTGTAGCTAAGTATTTTATGTTGAGACAACTCTTTAAGATAGGCTTTCAGCCAACACTCCCAAACCAATTGGTTCAAGGTGCTGGGTGTTGAAACACCCCTAAGGACTTAATCACCCAAGTCTCTTCTCAATACATACACACCACAGGCACATGGTTTGTTATTCATTCCTTAGACCTTGGTGTCCGGCACCTTTTTGGGTTGGTAAATGTTTTGTGACAAGGTTGCTCTTGATAGTGGACTTTTAGTTGACAATCCCGGGTTAGTTAACCCAAGTTGTCAAGTGATGAAGCACTCCTAAGAACTTACTTACCCAAGCAAATCCTTGCACAAAAACACCACAGACACATGCCTTAAGGTTCAAACTATTGGTGCCTAGCTTTAGTTGCTGCTTTTTTCTTTCTTTTTCATTCTCTTTTTCTCTTTTTAGGATCTTTATTAATCCATTTAAGTCTCATAGAATGCACTTCAACCTCATAATTCAAGAGATATCTTAGCCTTGTACCTTATTGATGAACTAACTTAGCTAGCAAATACCACCACAACACTAGGATTTTATTCTGCACATAGGATTTCACTCTTGTCTTTCATAACAAATTCTCATAATCTCTTTTATTGAGCTCAAGGACACATCATACAATTCAAGCATGATGAAAATGAAGCAGACACTTAGACTAACAGCCCAAAATGACAATAAAGAAAAACGAACAGAATGTAAAGGTTCATGAAAACAGGATACAATCATATTTCCAATTAAAGCATTACAAACCAAAAATAGCTAAGTAACAATACAACCTCTTGGTGTCTTCTTGTTTCTTCCTTGTCATCATCATCCATATGTCTTTTGTATCCTTCTTTGTCTCCTTGGATGATGGTGCATAATTCTTCCAAGAGATTGATTGAATTCCTGCAAAGTTATTGGAAGTTGCTTGTTCCTCAAGCACTGACAAACCACTATTTTATGGTTTATCTTGTGCTAATTTGAGTGGTTTTTATCAACTCTTTGATCACTTATTCATATAATTTGCATGGTTTTACAATTCCTTCCTTATTCTGTGATATAATTGAAAACATGTTTCCTAGGCCTTTAAACTGTTAATTTTAATTATCTTTTATTACCATTCGATGCCGTGATCTATGTGTTGAGTGTTTTCAGGCTTTATAGGGCAGGAATGGCTTAGAGGATGGAAAGGAAACATGCAAAAGTGGAAGGAATGTGAAAAATGAAGTATTTGAGAAACGGGCAATGACGCGCACGCATGGGAGACGCGTACGTGTGCCTCGCGCAGAAGACGAGCGACGGGTACGCGTGACCGACGCGTACGCGTAACAAAGAAATTTGCCAAATGACATGCACGCGTGACTGACGCGTACGCGTGACATGCGCCACGTGCAGAAAGTTACAGAAAGCACTGGGGGCGATTTCTGGGCTCCTTCTTAGCCCAATTCCAAGCCCGAGAACACAGAATAGAGGCTACAAAATGGGAGAATCATTGGAGAACGGAATCCATTCATCAATTCACAACAATTTAGGTTTTAGATGTAGTTTTCTAGAGAGAGAGGCTCTCTCCTCTCTCTAGGTTTTAGGATTTCTCTTAGTTTAGGTTTATTTCTTCTCAATTCCAGGTTCAATGTTCCTTTAATTCAGTTTCTCTTCTACTTTTAATTATCCTATCATTCTAGTTTATTTATTTTCCCAATTTGGTTTATGAACTCCATGTTAGATTTGAATTCTTTATTTAATGCAATTTGAGGTATTTCATATTTATGATTTTAATTTAGCTTTTTACATTCTTAGCTTGAATTGAGTAATTGGAGACGCTTGAGTTATCAAACTCCTTTGTTGATTGATAATTAAAAGTCGTTAATTGACTTGAATCCCACTAACTCTAGTCTTTCCTTAGGCGTTGACTAGGACTTAAGGATTCATATTGATTTATCCATTTGACTTACCTTCATAGTTAGAGGTTAACCATGTGGGAGCAATGAACAATTCTCATCACGATTGATAAGGATAACTAGGATAGGACGTCCAATTCTCATATCTTGCCAAGAATTCATTTAGTTATTAGTTTATTTTCTCATCATTTACATTCCTTATTCAACCTCTCAAAAACCCAAGGATATAACTGATGACATGTCATCATGTCATATTTTTCTATGCTTTTTCATACAAGAAATTGATAATTAGTGCTCAAATATTGCATTCTTTTGTGTTTAAATGGTATATTTCCTTGATCTTTTGATTTGATAAACTTTGTAGGAAATAAGAAGAAAAAGAAGCAAAAAAGCACAAAATAAGCTAAAAAGGAGAAAAAAGAGTTTTGGGGAACACTTTGAAGTTAGAGCACACTTTAAGGCCTTAGGCCACACTTTTAAAAGCGTGCCCATGACCAAGTAGCGCTCAAACAAGGCATCAGCGCCCAATTTGAAGAAAGTGCTAAGTTAAAATAGTTAACTTTTTCGGGTTTTTTTCTAGCCTTGTGACAGCATGACCATGCCTCCTTCAAAGGGCCATAACTTGAGCTACAGATGTCCAATTGATGTGCTTTTAGTTGCATTGGAAAGATGACGTTCAGAGCTTTCTAATGATATATAGCAATCTATATTTGGCATGAAATTGAAGCACAAGTGATAGGCACCTTTAAAGCCCAAAAACCAACCAAATATGAACTCACCATGGTTCGAAGAGGGGGTCACCAATAAAAGCAAGGCAAAGCACTCAAATTGGGGCACCCAAGGCTCGAAATGGGGAACAAGAGGAATGAAAGAAAGGGCACTATGTGAACTTAGTTCACTGAGCGCTATGCTTCACAAATTGTTGGCTCCAAAATGAACTCACCGTGGTTCGAAGAGGGAACCTCACTCCAAGTATAGCGCTACGTTAAATGCTGCAACTGAGCGCTATGTGGATGCACTCAACTACAAGGCCAGCGCTCAAATCTAAGAAGCGCTACGTTAAATGCTTTCACTTTTTCGATGCCAACAAATGAAGAAAAGAGAAGTGCACACAAGGCATATGTAGTGCTAAGTTCACTAACTTAACTGAGCGCTATGAGTGAGGCTTGGCACGAGCCTGGGACAAGGGAGTGAGCGCTTAGTTCACTAACTTAACTGAGTGCTCCACTGGAGCATGGCTCCAACCCAATTCAAACCAAAAAGCAACCTTGACCCATGCCTCCAACCAACTTGAACCAAAGCCAACCAGACCCATGCCACTTAAACCAAGCCATCCGGATCCACTCTTCTTCAAATCCAAAGCAAGCAAAGCCCATTACCATCACTCAAAGGCACAAGAGATAGTTAGAATAGGAATTTCATTTAATTGTAATTTGTTTTTAATTTCAATTTCATTTTAATTTTGTAAAGCCTATATAAAGGCATCAATTTTATTTCATTAAAAAAGGCTGGCTCTGCTAGAGAGCATTAGAAGTAGGGTAGAAGGCTCTGGTAGAGAGCTTAGCTTTCTTTTCCTTTTTTGCAATTTTACATTTCTGTTACAATTGAAATCAATTCAGCTTTATGCAATCTCCTTTCCTGCAATTCTGTTCTTCTTCACTTTCAAAATTTCGTTTCCATTGAGCTTGATTTACTTTTCTGCACATTTACATTTTATGCAATTGTTCTGATTGATTGATCTATTGCCTCCTTACTTTCCAACACCTAGCCCCCTTTACATTTGATGCAATTTACCTTTCTTGCCATTTAAGATTCTGTCCAATCTACATTTTGCTGATTTACCTTTATTGCAATTTACATTCCTTGTTCTTTAAGCTTCTACCACTTTAAGCTTTTGTTCAAATCTACATTCTGCTCTTCACATTCTCTGCAATTTACTTTCCTTGTCTTTTAAGCTTCACTGCTCATTTACTTTCTGCACTTTCTATTTTCTGCAATTTACATTCTGTTGGTCACTTTTCACCCAATTCTTCAATGTTAGCTTGACTAGACTAAATACTCACTAAAATTGCTTGATCCATCAATCCCTGTGGGATCGACCTCACTCTAAGTGAGTTTTACTACTTGATGCGACCCGGTACACTTGCCGGTGAGTTTTGGTGTTTGAATTCTTAATTTACACACATCAAGTTTTTGGCGTCGTTGCTGGGGATTGATTTAGATCAACAATGATTAAGTGGGTGAGAAGTCTAGATTAAGCATTTTCTTTGTTTTGTTCTCTGTTTTAAGTTAAAACCAAGGTGTTTATGTTTTTGCCTCACTAAGTAATTCTCATCTCTGATATGAGTAATTTCAGTTTTCACTGGTTGTGTGTTTTACAAAACTCAAATGGAGTTTAACTCATCTTATGATCAAGCAAATTTTATGGGATATTACCCACCATCACCAATCTCTAATGGTGGCTGGGAATATCACCAAGAAAATACAAATTTTGAGCACTCCAATCCATGGAGATTTGCTTCAGAGACACAAGATGAGCAATAAAATCATATGGGATACCAACCACCACCACAAAATGATTCATATCATTATCCTCATGGTGGTTGGGAGTATCACCAAGAATTGAAAGAGTATGAACATCTCCCAGAGCCACAAAGTGACTCATATTGTTATGATGCTAACACTAACTATGGCTGGGAAGGGAATTCTGGTGCTCCATATGACACTCAACAAGAGACATCATCTCTTGATTATGCCTCAATACACAGTTTCCTCCAAGATCCATACAACTCATCTCACCAACTACAAAATTCATTCCACAACTCACAAAATTCACTCTATAACCTTCAAAGCAACTTCACTACAACACGTTCATGTGCACAAAATTACTCTCAACCTTCAGAGGATCTCCTTCAAAAGTCCAGAGAATTCTTTGAAAGACAAGAACAATCTTGGAAAAGGCAAGAAACCCTCTACAATAAGATGAATGAAAATTTGGAGCAAGCAAGAAGAAACAAAAAATTTCTAAGCAAGGAAGGTGAAGATCAATTGGTGGATAAAAAGGAGGAAGTGGAAGAACAAGAAGTGAGGAAGTCAGTCAAGAAAATTCACACTCAAGTGAGGCAGAGAAGTACATGAAGGAAGAGCTCATTGAGCCACCAATTCAAAAGGCTCTGGATGAAGATAAAATTCCAATAAACACATAGCAACCAAGTCTTGAATTCAAAGGAGTGAAAACAACTAACAAGAGAACCAATCATACCCCTGATCCAGCAAGCAAGCTCAATCAAGCCATGTACAAAAGGAAGCTTGCTGAGAGGAGACCAAGAAAGGGACAATAGCTGAAACTTCTGCCCCCTTGAGGTCATTCCTCTTAACAAACTGGAAGAAGAGGAAGAAAGTGAAGAATATGTCAACCGTACGTAACATTTCTTTCATTTGCTTGGTTTATTTTCTCTCTTTGCTTTGTTTAAATTTCAATAAATTGGCATATGGTTACATTCTAAGTTAGGTGTTGCCCTGCAACAATTTGTTTTCAATCTGATGCACGGAAAACTTGTCTCTCAACAAATTTCCCTTCGGCAAGTGTACCGAATTGTCGTCAAGTAAAACTCACAATAGAGTGAGGTCGAATCCCACAGAGATTAACGGATTAAGCAATCAATGGTTAATTGATTATCCTAGTTAGACGATTCAGATTTGGATGATGAGCAACAAGGAAATGTAAATTGACAGAAAAGTAAAGAAAGCAATAAAGTGCAGAAAAGTAAAATGGCAAGAAAAGTAAATGTAAGAACTAAAAATAAAATGAACATTGGGATCAAGAGATATTGCAATCCTCTGGATCAAGTTCATTTTCATCTCTTCCTCAATCAATGCACTCATTGATCTCCTTGGCAATCTTAATTGATTGAATTACAATTTCTTGCAATTCAATCTCTCAAATCTTGATCAATAGCCAATTCCTTGGTCAATTGCTCATGAGAAGAGATGAAGTGTGGTCACTGATTATACCACATGCATTTCCCAAACCAAGTATTGAGAGGATTATAGTCACATATCCATCCAAATCCAATTTGGTCCAGCATGAGAAAGCATTTCTAGCTTGATCTCTTCATTCCTCTTTCAAGGTTCAAAAGAGATCCAAGTCTGAATAGCTCCTTTTCCAAGATAACTATCCAATTGGATGAAGATCGAAAGCTTTCAAGTAAAAGCAAGAGAAAAGAAAGAAGAAGAAGAATAAGAACTACACTTAATCCATTGAATCACAATAGAGCTCTCTAACCCAATGTAAAGAGTTAGTTGATCATTGCTCTACAAAAATAGAAAAGAAAGAAAGTGCAGAAAAGTAAAGATGAAGATTGAAACTGAAAATAAAACTTCAAAATTCATAAATGAGAAGTACAAAGAAAGAAAAGGAAAAGTGTGTGAGGGAAGGGAGTCCGAAGACCCCTCTTCCATCCCTCAATTCCCCAATTTCCAGACTTCCCCAGTATCCAGCTTCAGATGAATTCAATGTAAAAACTAAGGCCTTTATATAGGCTCTCCTAAATTACAAAATGAAATTAAAAGCAGATTACAATTAAATGAAAATTCCTATTCTAGATGCTTCTTGTGGCCTTGATTGGTTGACAATTGTGGGCTTGCTTGCTTGAGCTTTGAAGTGGGCTTGAGAGAGAAGTGAGTTAAATTGAAGTCCAGGTGCTAAAGTTAGTGCTAAAGTTAGCCACACTAACGCTGCAAGTGTGGCGTTAGTGCTAAAGTTATTGTGGCTAACGTTGCACTTGCTGCCCAGTTGGTATTTTTGGGGCTTAAAAAATGCCTCTCGTTTGTGCTCAAATTTCATGCCCACTATAGAGTATTATATATCGTTGGAAAGCTCTGAATGTCAGCTTTCTAACGCAACTAGAATCACCTCAATTGGATCTCTGTAACTCAAGTTATGCTCCTTTGAAGTGGACATGGTCGCTGGCATATATGCCAACATTACTAGAAATGTTGATTGCCAATAACGCTACCGATTTCCCATTTCTGAAGCTCAAACTTAGTGTCCACCCCATACTATCGTTGGAAAGCCCTGGATATCTACTTTCCAATGCCTTTGGAAGCGCATCATTTGGAGCTCTACAACTCGAGTTATACTACTTGGAAGGTGAAGAGGTCAGTTGGCCTTAATACAGGTTGATACCATGTTCATCATTGCACTTTCGGGGCAGGTTTTCTCTCTCAAATTTAGTGTCAACCATGTAGTGCCATATATGCTTGGAAATCTCTGGAATCCTACTTTCCAATGCCACTGAAATCACCTCATTTGGATTTTTGTGGCTCAAGTTATTCTTGTTTGAAGAAGGCATGGTCAGGCTGCCAGGTGGGACTTTTGCCCACGTTAACTACCACGTTAACTAAGTTAACGTGGGAGTTAACATGGCTTATTGGGGGCTTGTGAGTTCACTCCAACGTTAGTGAGAATGTTTGGTGTCACTAACATTGTCGATCACCACCTTTCTCCACGTTAGCTTTCACGTTAACTAAGTTAACGTGGGAGTTAACGTGGCTTTGTTGTAACTTGGGCCAACGTTAGTGACAATGTTGAATGTCACTAACGTTGGCTTTCCCCCTTTCTTCTTAACGTTAGAGGCCACGTTAACTAAGTTAACGTGGCAACTAACGTGCCCACTTATGATCTTGGTCCAACGTTAGTTATAATGTTAAGTGTCACTAACGTTGGCTCCATTTCCTTTCTTCAAAGTTAATGCCACTAACTTTTCTCACTAACGTTGTTGCTTTCCTTCCTTCCACGTTAGTGCCCACGTTAGTGTAACTAATGTAGCTACTAACGTGGCTCTTCTCTTCTTCTTTTGGCCTGAAATCAATCAAACAAAGTGCATCAAAGTCTTGCTCTTAATCATGGGATCATGCATCATCCAATTTATCATATAATTCATGCAAAATTCTCATGAAATCATGTTAAGTGCACAATGTATGATTGAATCAAGATGTAAGTGAATATCTATCCAAAACTAGCTTATTTTCTAAGAAAATGCATGAAACTACCTTAAAAACAGTAAAGAAAAGGTCAGTAAAACTGGCCAAAATGCCCTGGCATCACAACACCAAACTTAAAGCTTGCTTGTCCCTAAGCAAGTACTGGAACAAGAGAATGATGAATGGAATGCCAAGAGAAATGAGTCATTCTTGTGGAAGTCATGTCCCTAGTTTTATGGTGGTTTCATGCATAGCAACTTAGGTTCATTCCTGGCTTTCAGACCTTTATCATGTCATAAAACACTCACTTTGATTGCATCCCATGAGACTTTTATTCATTGATCCTTTTGTTGTCATTTTAGGGCTTATTTTTGTTCTTAAGCTAAGTGCTCTGTAAGGGGGCAACTTTTTAAAATAAGCTTTCAGCCAACACTCCCGAACCAGTTGGTTCAAGGTGCTAGGTGTTGAAGCACCCCTAAGGACTTACTTGCTCAAGTCTCTCCCCCATACATACACACCACAGGCACATAGTTTATTTATTTTTTTTCTTGAGACCTTGGTGTCCAGCACCTCTTTGGGTTATTAAATGCTCTATATTGAGGGTTACTCTTGATAGTGGACTTTCAGCTGATAATCCCGAGTTAGTTAACCCAAGTTACCAAGTGATAAGGCACCCCTAAGAGCTTATTCATCCAAGTAGATCCCTCACACAGGAGCACCACAGACACATGCCTCAAGATTAAAACCATTGGTGCCTAGCCTTATTGCTTACTCTTTTTCTTTTATTTTTCAACCTTTATTGTTCTTTCCCTTTTTCTTATTAGGATCTTCTTATTTAGCTAGTTTCATGGGGTGTTTCTCAAGCACAGTATTCATGATAGATAGTTGTCCTCCCACCTTCTGGTTGAACCAACTTAGCTAACTTATGACCACACCATAAACTCATGAACTTACTCTATAGTATGAACTCTACTCTGGTCTTTAAAAACACTCATTCTCTTTTCATTTGATTCAAGGGACAAGCATACTAGTAAGCAAAGTAAGGATGCAGTAATGACATTCAGACTAGAAAACACAGCCTTAATCAATAAAAAGTTTAAAAATACAGCATTGACATGCTTATTCACAAGGAGAAAGCACACATACATACAAAGAGCATAGAAGACAATCGTGCAAATTAAAGTGCTGGAAATAAGTAAGAGGAGAAAGGAACTTTACCACCTTGTAGTTTATCTTCATCATTGTTGTCCTTTTCCTCCTATTCTTCCCCTTCCCACACCAAACTTAGAATGATTGCTTATCCTCAAGCAACAAGCGAAACAGTGGTGATGGGGTTTATGATGGATCATGAATGTCTTAAAATAAAGTGTGAGTATGCATGTGTTTTAGCAAGCAAAATTATGGATCACAACAAAAGCACAAGAAGTAGAACAGAGACAATGTGATTGCATTAATAAGTGGTGTTGGCATGGTACTTTGCTTGAAAGTTAAGTGGCAACACCAAACTTAGTGTGCCACTGTCAATTTAGACTGTTGCAAGTACCCAGTGAAGATTGGAAATAAGATTGTTGCATGGCAACACCAAACTTAGAGTGCAATTATATGCCAAATTATTGAAAGTAAACTAAGCAAAGCAAGAAAATGTTACCTACGGTTGGGTTGCCTCCCAACAAGCGCTCTTTTAATGTTATTAGCTTGACAAGTTGTTCACGACTTTCTTCCTCTTCTTCCAGTTTGTTAAGAGGAATGTCCTCAAGAGGAAAGAGGAGCCAGTTAATGCCCCTTGTTTTGAGTGCCTCTCCCTAGCAAGCCTTCTTCTGTTGTTAGCTTGAGTAAACTTGCTTGTTGGGGTAGGGGTGGGATGGCTTTTGGTTGACCTTTTCTTCTTCATGAATATTGTCCTTCTTTTCTTGGTCACCATCCTTTTGTTAGTGTTCATGTTGATTGCCTTTACCACCTTGATTTCAGGACTTTGGTATTGTATGATGGTCAGAGCATCCTCTTCATCAAGAACTTCTTGAATTGGTGGTTCAATGAACTCACCCTCTATGCAACTCTCTGTTTCATTGGAGTGTGGGCTCCCTTGATTGACTTCCTCCCTTTTTCTTGACCTTTGAATGAACTCCTCTGTTTCTGGAGAGAGTGAAGTGGTCTCTCTTTGTGCTCTCAGCTCTTCAATGAATTGTTCTTCAGAATAGAGTTGTGCATTCTGTCTCAATTTTTCTTCATGGTCCCTTCTTGCTATTTTCTTCTCTTCATTTGTCTTTATTATTTCTTCAAGGAGGAGGTCTATCCTAACGAGTCTCTCTTCTTCTCTACTTCTTTTGAGCTCTTCCATGAAGAGTTCCATCCTAGCAAGTCTATCTAAAGGTGGTTGGGTAGGTTGTAATGGTTGGGCGGGGTTAGTTTGTGAATGGAATTGGTTGTTTTGTGGTTGTGTGTTCTGAAAGTGGTATGACTCTTGTGGGTAGTGGATTGAGTTTTGTGGATGGTGAAATGAATTGTATGGATTTTGGATAGACTTTTGTGTTGAGGCATACTCAAATGATGAAGGATTTAGGCATGTGAAACTTGGAGGTGAGGTTGTATAATTGAAAGGTGATGGCTCTTGATGAATGGGGTATGAATGAGTGAAATCTCTTTGACTTTGATCTTCCCAGCCACAACTTGAGTAGTGATCAAAGTCATCAAAATATGGACCATTTTGTGACCCTGGGAAGCACCCCATTTCATGTTCTTGATACTTCCACCCACCATGAGCATAGTAAAGTGAATCATTATGTGGTGGTGGAGAGTTTCCCATGAAATTTGATTGACTAGAATATGATGGATGCTTCTTTCTTTCCTGCAGAAAGCTCTGTCTCAAACAATAATCACCAAAAAAATTGGAATCTCCATTGTCACAGATGAGGAAATTTCCAGTGAGGCAATATCTCAAACAGTTAGTTAGCAAAAGAAAATAAAGAAATAAAAGAAAACAAAGACAAAAGAAAAGTGTCTAATCTAGTAAATCAATCAACCGGTAGTTTGTTAATCACAATTAATCCCCGGCAACGGCGCCATAAACTTGATGCACGGAAAACTTGTCTCTCAACAAATTTCCCTTCGGCAAGTGTACCGAATTGTCGTCAAGTAAAACTCACAATAGAGTGAGGTCGAATCCCACAGAGATTAACGGATTAAGCAATCAATGGTTAATTGATTATCCTAGTTAGACGATTCAGATTTGGATGATGAGCAACAAGGAAATGTAAATTGACAGAAAAGTAAAGAAAGCAATAAAGTGCAGAAAAGTAAAATGGCAAGAAAAGTAAATGTAAGAACTAAAAATAAAATGAACATTGGGATCAAGAGATATTGCAATCCTCCGGATCAAGTTCATTTTCATCTCTTCCTCAATCAATGCACTCATTGATCTCCTTGGCAATCTTAATTGATTGAATTATAATTTCTTGCAATTCAATCTCTCAAATCTTGATCAATAGCCAATTCCTTGGTCAATTGCTCATGAGAAGAGATGAAGTGTGGTCACTGATTATACCACATGCATTTCCCAAACCAGGTATTGAGAGGATTATAGTCACATATCCATCCAAACCCAATTTGGTCCAGCATGAGAAAGCATTTCTAGCTTGATCTCTTCATTCCTCTTTCAAGGTTCAAAAGATATCCAAGTCTGAATAGCTCCTTTTCCAAGATAACTATCCAATTGGATGAAGATCGAAAGCTTTCAAGTAAAATCAAGAGAAAAGAAAGAAGAAGAAGAATAAGAACTACACTCAATCCATTGAATCACAATAGAGCTCTCTAACCCAATGTAAAGAGTTAGTTGATCATTGCTCTACAAAAATAGAAAAGAAAGAAAGTGCAGAAAAGTAGAGATGAAGATTGAAACTGAAAATAAAACTTCAAAATTCATAAATGAGAAGTACAAAGAAAGAAAAGGAAAAGTGTGTGAGGGAAGGGAGTTCGAAGACCCCTCTTCCATCCCTCAATTCCCCAATTTCCAGACTTCCCCAGTATCCAGCTTCAGATGAATTCAATGTAAAAACTAAGGCCTTTATATAGGCTCTCCTAAATTACAAAATAAAATTAAAAGCAGATTACAATTAAATGAAAATTCCTATTCTAGATGCTTCTTGTTGCCTTGATTGGTTGACAATTGTGGGCTTGCTTGCTTGAGCTTTGAAGTGGGCTTGAGAGAGATGTGAGTTAAGTTGAGGTCCAGGTGCTAAAGTTAGTGCTAAAGTTAGCCACACTAACGCTGCAAGTGTGGCGTTAGTGCTAAAGTTATTGTGGCTAACGTTGTACTTGCTGCCCAGTTGGTATTTTTAGGGCTTAAAATATACCTCTTGTTTGTGCTCAAATTTCATGCCCACTATAAAGTATTATATATCGTTGGAAAGCTCTGAATGTCAGCTTTCTAACGCAACTGGAATCACCTCAATTGGACCTCTGTAGCTCAAGTTATGCTCCTTTGAAGTGGACATGGTCGCTGGCATATATGCCAACGTTACTGGAAATGTTGATTGCCAATAATGCTAGCGATTTCCCGTTTCTGAAGCTCAAACTTAGTGTCCACCCTATACTATTATATATCCTTGGAATGCTTTGGATGTCTACTTTCCAATGCCTTTGGAAGTGCATCATTTGGAGCTCTACAACTCGAGTTATACTTCTTGGAAGGTGAAGAGGTCAGTTGGCCTTAATACAGGTTGATACCATGTTCATCATTGCACTTTCGGGGTAGGTTTTCTCTCTCAAATTTAGTGTCAACCATGTAGTGCCATATATTCTTGGAAAGCTCTGGAATCCTACTTTCCAATGCCACTAGAATCACCTCATTTGAAGTTTTGTGGCTCAAGTTATTCTTGTTTGAAGAAGGCATGGTCAGGCTGCCAGGTGGGACTTTTGCCCACGTTAACTACCACGTTAACTAAGTTAACGTGGGAGTTAACGTGGCTTATTTGGGGCTTGTGAGTTCACTCCAACGTTAGTGAGAATGTTTGGTGTCACTAACGTTGTCGATCACCACCTTTCTCCACATTAGCTTCCACGTTAACTAAGTTAACGTGGGAGTTAACGTGGCTTTGTTGTAACTTGGGCCAACGTTAGTGACAATGTTGAATGTCACTAACGTTGGCTTTCCCCCTTTCTTCTTAACATTAGAGGCCACGTTAACTAAGTTAACGTGGCAACTAACGTGCCCACTTATGAGCTTGGTCCAACGTTATTGATAATGTTAAGTGTCACTAACGTTGGCTCCATTTCCTTTCTTCAAAGTTAATGCCACTAACTTTTCTCACTAACGTTGTGGCTTTCCTTCCTTCCACGTTAGTGCCCACGTTAGTGTAACTAACGTAGCTACTAACGTGGCTCTTCTCTTCTTCTTTTGGCCTGAAATCAATTAAACAAAGTGCATCAAAGTCTTGCTCTTAATCATGGGATCATGCATCATCCAATTTATCATATAATTCATGCAAAATTCTCATGAAATCATGTAAAGTGCACAATGTATGCTTGAATCAAGATGTAAATGAATATCTACCCAAAACTAGCTTATTTCCTAAGAAAATGCATGAAACTACCTTAAAAATAGTAAAGAAAAGGTCAGTGAAACTGGCCAAAATGCCCTGGCATCACAATCTCTTTGAATGATTACATCGATTCTACATGGAAGTGTCACACTAAGATTCTAAGTTTGGTGTGCCATTTATTTTTCTATGCAATTCATTCAGCAACACCACTTGTCTGCATAATCATAAGGCCCTTTGCAGTGTTATTTTTCTTCTTAGTTGGACAATTTTAGTTTTTTCTTTGTTTTAGTCATGTACTTATTTTTAATGCTTCCGTTTATTAACTGTTTTTGTTAATACATCACCAAGAGATCCTTATTCATGACAGATTCTTGGCTTGGTGATTGTATTTAACAAATAACAGTTTCATTTGCTTAGTTTTAATTCAAATAAATTGACATATGATTGCATTCTAAATTTGGTGTTGCTATGCAATAAAATTTTCTTCCAATCTTTACTGGATACTTGCATTAACTCCAAGTGAAAGTGTCACACTAAGTTTGGTGTGCCACTCATTCTTTATGCAATGTATCATGCACACCTTCTTAATTTTGCAATCACAATGTCTCTATCCCTTGTACCTTGATTGTTATCTTTAAATTTTGCTTGCTTGCAACACATGTACTGCTAACATTTCATTGTGTAAGACATTCATGATCCATCTTAGCCCCATAGCCATTATTCTCATTGTTGCTTGAGGATGAGCAAGCATTCTGAGTTTGGCAAGGGAAAGGGGGGAATAAGAGAAAAATAACAACAATAGAGAAGATGAATTACAAGGTTGTAAAGTTCCTTTTCCTCTCATTTGTTTCCAGCACTTTAAATTGCATTATTGTCTTTATCTTCTCTGTTTACATGTGTGTATGAATAAGCATAGCCTGAATTTTGACCTGCAACATGTTGCTGTGACATTATGACTACCAACTTGAGCTTTGTGAATTCAAAAGCAATAAAGCATCATGATCTTAAACAAACAAGGAATTAAAGAAGAATTTAGCATGTGCATACAAGTATTGGAAGGCTAGTATGGTTAATTGCTGCTCAATTACATTGGATTTTATTTAATTGAAGTTTTCATCTAAGACATTTTGTGAAATCTTTTGAAATCATGAAAACCTTGAAAAAGCAAATACAGTTACAGCAAGAAAAGCAAAAGGGAAAGAATGAGAAAGCTGAAGGCTCTGAGTACCAATGACAATTCCTTTGTTAAGTACTTGTGGTGTTTATGTATCAAGCAAAAAGCTTGAAAACAAAACACTTAGAAGTCAAGGCTAGGCTCAAGTGCAAATGCACTCCCTCAAAGCTCAAGGCTCTGAGCATCAATGATTAGAGAGTTAAGAAAAGAAACAAATGAGCTTAAAGAAGTTCTCTAATTAAATGCTTGTGGTGCTTATGTATCAAGTGGTAATACTTGAAAACAAAGCATTTAGAAGTCGTAGTTTTGTTATCAACTCATAGGGCAAAGCACCTAAAAGGAGAAGCTAATAAGAGAATCAAAAGCTTGCTTCAAGGAAGAAGTATTAGGAAAAGATTTCATAAATTGAGCTAGATAGAAGCATCAATCATTTACATTTCTTTTGTGATTGTAGCATGCATAGAATACTAGCTAACCATGAACATTGAGTTGCTATTCTTCTTACCTTGGACTGTCAATCTTTATTCCATGATTCTTTTCTTACTTGGGGACAAGCAAGGTTTAAGTTTGGTGTTGTGATGACATGTCATCATGTCATATTTTTCTATGCTTTTTCATACAAGAAATTGATAATTAGTGCTCAAATATTGCATTCTTTTGTGTTTAAATGGTATATTTCTTTGATCTTTTGATTTGATAAACTTTGTAGGAAATAAGAAGAAAAAGAAGCAAAAAAGCACAAAATAAGGTAAAAAGGAGAAAAAAAGAGTTTTGGGGCACTCTTTGAAGTTAGAGAACACTTTGAGGCCTTAGGCCACGCTTTTAAAAGCGTGCCCATGACCAAGTAGCGCTCAAACAGGGCACCAGCGCCCAATTTGAAGAGAGTGCTAAGTTAAAATAGTTAACTTTTTCGGGTTTTTTTCTATCCTTGTGACAGCATGACCATGCCTCCTTCAAAGGGCCATAACTTGAGCTACAGATGTCCAATTGATGTGCTTCTAGTTGCGTTGGAAAGCTGACGTTCAGAGATTTCCAACAATATATAGCAATCTATATTTGGCATGAAATTGAAGCACAAGTGATAGGCAGTTTTAAAGCCCAAAAACTAACCAAATATGAACTCACCATGGTTCGAAGAGGGGGTCACCAAGAAAAGCAACGCAAAGCACTCAAATTGGGGCACCCAAGGCTCGAAATGGGGAACAAGAGGAATGAAAGAAAGGGCACTACGTGAACTTAGTTTACTAAGCACAATGCTTCACAAATTGTTGGCTCCAAAATGAACTCACCGTGGTTCGAAGAGGGAACCTCACTCCAAGTATAGCGCTACGTTAAATGCTCCAACTGAGCGCTATGTGGATGCACTCAACTACAAGGCCAGCGCTCAAATCTAAGGAGTGATACGTTAAATGTTTTCACTTTTTTGTGGCCAACAAATGAAGAAAAGAGAAGTGCACACAAGGCATATGTATGGCTCAGTTCACTAACTTAACTGAGCGCTATGAGTGAAGCTTGGCACGAGCCTAGGACAAGGGAGTGAACGCTCAGTTCACTAACTTAACTGAGCGCTCCACTGGAGCATGGCTCCAACCCAATTCAAACCAAAAAGCAACCTTGACCCATGCCTCCAACCAACTTGAACCAAAGCCAACCAGACCCATGCCACTTAAACCAAGCCATCCGGATCCACTCTTCTTCAAATCCAAAGCAAGCAAAGCCCATTACCATCACTCAAAGGCACCAGAGATAGTTAGAATAGGAATTTCATTTAATTGTAATTTATTTTAATTTCAATTTCATTTTAATTTTGTAAAGCCTATATAAAGGCATCAATTCCATTTCATTAAAAAAGGCTAGCTCTGCTAGAGAGCATTAGGAGTAGGGTAGAAGGCTCTGGTAGAGAGCTTAGCTTTCTTTTCCTTTTTTGCAATTTTATATTTCTGTTACAATTGAAATCAATTCAGCTTTATGCAATCTCCTTACCTGCAATTCTGTTCTTCTTCACTTTCAAAATTTTGTTTCCATTGAGCTTGATTTACTTTCCTGCACATTTACATTTTATGCAATTGTTCTGATTGATTGATCTATTGCCTCCTTTACTTTCCAGCACCCAGCCCCCTTTACATTTGATGCAATTTACCTTTCTTGCCATTTAAGATTCTGTCCAATCTACATTTTGCTGATTTACATTTATTGCAATTTACATTCCTTGTTCTTTAAACTTCTGCCAATTTAAGCTTCTGTTCAAATCTACATTCTGCTCTTCACATTCTCTGCAATTTACTTTCCTTGTCATTTAAGCTTCACTGCTTATTTACTTTCTGCACTTTCTTTTTTCTGCAATTTACATTCTATTGGTCACTTTTCACCCAATTCTTCAATGTTAGCTTGACTAGACTAATCAGTCACTAAAATTACTTGATCCATCAATCCTTGTGGGATTGACCTCACTCTAAGTGAGTTTTACTACTTAATGCGACCCGGTACACTTGCCGATGAGTTTTGGTGTGTGAATTCTTAATTTACACCCATCAATAACTTTTCCATAACCAATAATAAATCATAGTTCCCTATAATTCCTTGAGAGATGACCCGAGGTTTAAATACTTCGGTTATTTTTTTTATTGGGTTTGCTTTAGTCACAAACAAATTTTTGTACGAAAGGATTCTTTGTTAGTTTAGAAACTATACTGGCAACGAGAACTTATTTGTGAAATTCTTTACCAGCAGAAACCCGTTCGTCAAAATGGTGCCGTTGCCGGGGAATCACAAACGTGTGCCTTATTGTTGGTTATTGTAAATATTTGCTTTTTGCTTGTTTGTTAGTCTTTGCTAGTTTTAGGACTTAGCTACTTATTTTTATTAGTTTTTATTTTTATTTGCTACTATGAGTTCTCACCCCTTTGGCTATGAGTTTGGTTACAATCATATTGCATGAAGAGGAAATTACAATGAAAGCTTGGATCAAGAATGGAACAATCAAAGATGGGAGGAGCCACAAGGATTTGATCAACCCTTTTGGCAACAACCACCTCCAAGGTATTATCAACAACCATTCTATAATGCTTACCAAGACAATAGTTATGGTGGACCTCCTCGTGACAATCAACACCCACCACAATATACTTATGAACCCCCTCCTCAACATAACTTTGAACCACCATACTCACAAGCCACCTACAACCATTCACCTCCATATGACCCTAACCCTTATCCACCATTCCAGCCATCATATGAACCATACATAGACCCACCCCCATTCCAACACAATTACTCCCAAGAACCACCACCCCAATATTCACCATCTCCATACCCTTACCAAGAAGAACCACCTTCCTATTATGAACCATTTTTCCAAAATAATGAATCCTCCTATCCACCTCAACCTCTACTGGATAGCAACATCCTTAATGTCATCCGCCAAAGGCAATTAGAGCTTCAAACCACACTTGCCTCTACTTTCACTGGTCTCACCTCTACTCTCCAAGCCCTTATATCCTGTATGGATGCATCAATCCGAGAGCGACATGTTCCCAATAATGCTATTGACACGAAACAAGAAAGAAAGGATCGGCTTAAAGATGAAGGAGTAGCTGAAGAACTGGTGAGGGAGGACATCCAGAAGGAGTCCAATTTTGTATTAGAGCAATTGGAGGAAGCCGTATTTATCGAAGAAGAAGAAGTGGTTGAAGACCTAGTAGATGCTGAACCTCCATGGGAATCGAGAGCTATAAAGGATTTCGCCAAAATGTTTGAAATTGATGTTGAGGAGGCTAGTGCACAACCTCCAAGGCATGTACCTTACGAAGAATTGGACGGGATAGATCCAGTAGCAGATTCCCTTGGTGATGATGATCACAAATCAAGATCTCCTAGTGATGAACTTGCATCCGCAATTGAACCCCTTGAGCTTGAAGGAACCTCCCCCAAGTGAATATGAAGATGATGTGGAGGTAGACTTTTCTCAACCCCCAACTTATGACTTGAGTAATGGGGAAGAAGTAGAAGATTTTAATCAAGACGCGGTTGCAGTTGAAGACGTTTGCAAGGAGGTGGAAGAATTCACAAAAGAATACATGGGAATGGAGCTTGCAAGACCATTGGAAACACCTCTCCCAAGGCCATTACCACCCAATACAACATTCAAGTGGGTAAAATCCTTAGCCTTCACTTTTACTTTCCCACTTGAATATGGTTTGCTTGAAACAGATGGTCAGCTTAGAGCTCTTTGTGGCTTTAAGAGTAAGAGGGAGATGGTCAGTGATAGGAGTTGGCATGCGAGGTTCAATATGGTTCCACGCTCCAAATTGAAGTACAAAGATTGGTATAGAACTCGATTGAATGGGTCTCGGAAGATGTTTCGGTATCTCAGTGAGAATTCAGCTTGCGTACTACCCGGTTGGAACAATGTAGATCAAAGCGAAGACAGGTGCAAAAGCAAGGTTTGGGACCCCGGAGTTCATCCTGACAATCAACACTCCTGGAGCTTTGTCACTTGCTGTAATGTGCTCGAAGGCTTTATGTGCCTAGTTTGGGACCCCGGAGGTTATTGGAATCGCAAACATTGGTGGGGATTCCTGGATGAGTTCAAGCATAAGCCACCATGACAGGGAGCTCACCAAATGTCCAACTTAAGGACTTTAACTAAAAGTGATAGGTGGGAGACAACCCACCATGGTATGATCGTTCTTTCTTTTTCAGTCTTAGTTTTATTTTATTTTGCGTTCTTCTTAGTTTTATTTTATTCTATTTTTATTAGTGTTCATTCATAATTTCTGCATCAGCATTTTGAATTATGCATACTGCATAATAAAAAAAAACAAACCACGGTGTGCGCGTAGGTGGTGCACGAATTGTAAATCACACTTTTCACAACTCGTACCACTAACCAGCAAGTGCACTGGGTCGTCTAAGTAATACCTTACGTGAGTAAGGATTGATCCCACGGAGATTGTCGGCTTGAAGCAAGCTATGGTTATTTTGTAATTCTTAGTCAGGAAATTAATAATAAAAATGGTTGGGTTTATGAAAAGTAATTAACAGAAAATAAATAATACTTGTTATGTAGTAATGGAGAACAGATTGAGGTTTTGGAGATGCTCTGTCTTCTGAATCTCTGCTTTCCTACTGTCTTCTTCTTCATGCACGCAGGACTCCTTCCATGGCAAGCTATATGTTGGTGGATCACCGTTGTCAATGGCTACCATCCATCCTCTCAGTGAAAATGGTCCAAATGCGTTGTCACCGTACGACTAATCATCTATCGGTTCTCACTCATGTTGGAATAGAATCCATTGATTCTTTTGTGTCTGTCATTACGCCTAACACTCGCAAGTTTGAAGCTCGTCATAGTCATCCCTACCCAGATCCTACTCGGAATGCCACAGACAAGGTTTAGACTTTCTGGATCTCAGGAATGGCCGCCAATAATTCTAGCCTATACCACGAATACTCTGATCATGAACCAGAAGGCTAAGAGATACACACTCAAGCTAATACAGATAGAACGGAGGTGGTTGTCAGGCACGCGTTCATAGGTGATGTAACGACCCAATTTCTGGTACGTCATGATCATACTAGAAACTGAGTGCTACCAACTTGTCTACCTATTTATTATCTATTATTTATTATATGAGCCTAATTCTTTGTTAAAAGCGTAGTTATTTTACGAGGTACTTTTTTTTTTGAAAACATTTGGATTAATAGAAGAAATCATTCATAAGCAATTCACAACCGATAACAGATAAAACAGTTATAAACAACCATACATAAATATATCACAAGCAGTTGATATCATTCGGTTATCCAGCCTTTATTAGAGTAAAGATCTTTAGTTAAGACACCTCTAGATATAACTAGATAATAACTCTATACATATATATACATACAACATCCCAGGTCCTGACTTGTTCAACAAGTCCCTAAGCTGGCACCCAGGCTAGCCTAGACTCTATACTCACCTAGTCCCTCTAAACTACTAAAACGAGGGAAAGTACGTTCTAGGTCTTTAAAACTCAAGTCAGGTGGAACGTCATCAAAAGGTGGAAGGTCGTCTACTACTCCTCTGCACGATCATATGTTGTCAAAGAGCGTCTCTCAAGTACTTCATCGAGTGGCCACATAACGGCAACATCGTACGGAGGACTTAGGCTAAAGTTTGTAGATAAGCAGGGTGCAGACGTTGGCTGGCCTCACAATATATACATATAAACAGGTAACGGAGTTCACTCTAGACTCAGAAGACTACCTAGAGCGGAATTCTCTTTGCAGAACAGTCATTAGTAAACTACGGAAGGGTGCTCATGCTTCCATCTGAAGGGGGAAAGGAGAGAGAAGGGGTAAGAACTGGGGAGTTCTTAGTAGGGCCGGGGTTATTAGTTAAGTTCATTAATTCCGTGTTGTTTAGCAGATAAATAGAAGAATACCGAGAAGTAGTGAACAGAAGATACAGATAAATAAAGAAAATAGAGAAAACAGAAAGCAAAACACAAACAAAAGAATACAAGAAAATAAAACACAGACACAGTGAATAGAATACAAACAAAGAAAGCATACATTCATTCAACAATCATAACAGAGGAAATGCACAACTAAGTATGATGCATGTCTGTCCTATGCAGGCCATGAGCTCACGTGTCGGTTTACACCCTGCAACCCGACATTACCCAGGAACTAGTCCTAGATATGGCATTATATCTGTAGGTGAACTTCGGCCTATAGAAACAGTACTCCTGTAAGTGAACTTCGGCTTACAGGAATAGTCTAAACACAACAGAACAACTTTCTGTAGGTGAACTTCGGCCTATAAAAATGGCACCTCTGTAAGTGAACTTTGGCTTACAGAAATGACGCCCTTGTAAGTGAACTTCGGCTTACAGGAATAAGATAAACACAACACAACAACTTTTTATAGGTGAACTTCGGCCTATAAAAATGGCACCTCTGTAAGTGAACTTCGGCTTACAGAAATGACAACTCTCTGTAGGTGAACTTCGGCCTACAGGAGCAATACCCTGAGATACACAATTGATATTCACTGCAGGTGAACTTCGGCCTACAGGAATAACAACTCATTGTAGGTGAACTTGGGCCTACAGGACCTCTAGGGCCAATGGAAAAGCAGCAGATGAACATACAACAGAACATCATGCCACAAGGCTTAACTCTTTATTCTTATACTCTTCTCCTCTATTCTCTTTGTTATATTACTCTTTTCTCATTATCATCATTCATTATCATTCTCGTTATTCATCATCACTTTCACATTCTTATACAGTACTTCTTTCTTTCTCTATTCAATTATACTATACAAACTTTACAGCTTTTACTTTTACAACATCTCAACTCAAACCATTTCTCTTTATCAGATTACTCTTTTCTCTGTATCCCTTTATTCTACTCTGGTTACTCTATTCTCTGTATCTCTTTACTTCTCTTTGGTTACTCTGTTCTCTGTGTTTCTCTACTCTGCTCTGATTTCTCCGTTTAACGTATGTATTTAAAGATTATGTAAATTTCGGTATGAATAGTTATCCTGTCCCAAGTATAGGTTCATTAAGTCTATACTGAAACAGTTTAACTTTTCATATTATACCTAACCCTAGTCACAACTCAAGGACTAACTATGTTGCCCTAGTTCGTTCACTAATTTCTGTCTGTTTTTCTGTCATTAAAACTTTACAGACTTTTCTTTGGTTTTTATCTTTTCTGTAACTTTATATCTTTCCTTTATCTTTGCCTCACTAATATGTTCTTACCACTCCCTAAGTGTTTTATGAAGGTAATTATGAGATTCTGCGCTTAAAGTTGTCTTTCTAAAGCTTTTACAGAAAACTGCCTTTTCTGCATTATTTTATTATTTTTATTAAAATATTATTTGTAATTAAATATTATTATTTAATATTTTATTATTATTTATTATTTTATCATTAAATTTTCGAAAATTAACTTACTTTTACTTTTAACCTTTAAAATTCACTTTTTACCACCCGTAACTTTTAATATTTCTATTTTTACCACCCTAACTTTCAGAAATTACCAAACAACCTCTTAAACACCAAAAATTTTACCTCCTTGCCCTTTTTAAGATCTAAGGCCTGTTCTTCATTGTTCTTCATCACACTCAAAGTGTTCTTCATGTTCTTCATAAATTCTTCAGATTCTTTCTCTGTTTTTACCCGTTTTTCAGTCTTTTCGGCAACCGATTTTTACTAAAATTCATAATAAATTAGCAGCCACTAAAACCCCATCTTTTCTACATGATTTTAACACAAATTGAACCTCAATTTAAGCTTAGGATTTCGTTTTTCCATCTGCCCAAGAACATGAACTTTAAAGCTTGAATTTCATCAAATTTTATCAAAATTTCACCAAATTTTCACCAAGAATCAATCATATATGCAACCAATTTTTAGCACAGCCAAATAATACAACATTCACACAACTCAAACACAAATAATCAAGATTAATTTCGTGACACCCTACCTGGTTTTTCTGCTCCTAATTCAATCAAACTTTCAGGTGGTCCTTAAACACTTTTTCCTCCTAAATCACATCAAGAAAACACATATTTAAGCATGTTTCCTTGAAACTGAATCAAAAGAGAGATGGTGCAGCCAACTCACCTTGATCCCAGCCTTGATAAGTCATATGATCATGTAGAGAAAGAAGAGAGGATCATTTTGGTCGGATTGGAATTTTGATTTGAGTTTTAGTTCAGCAGAAATCAAGATTTGAAGATTTGGAACTAAGAACTTTTCTCACTTTTTCTCTCTACCTATTTTCGGCCACAAAGTGAAAATGAGCCAGCCTTGGGGGTTTTGGAGGTGTAGGGTGAGTTGTGATTGGTTGGCTTGGAGGTGGATTAAAATAATATTAAAATATCTCAGGTGTATAACTACTAAAACTAGATGTATCGGAACACTTGAAAAACATCTCTAAAAATTATTTTCTGAGCTACTAGCATAAATGACACTAGTAACATATTTATTATGAGAAGAAAACATGAATAATGAGGCCTTAGCATTGCTAAAGTCATCAGAGAGTGCTGGTGCTAAGCTGCACCAGTAAATTGTGAACCCGGTTAAACCGGTTTTCTGTTTTTAACTAAAACTGATCAGGTACTCTTATAATATCATTCAAGAGGCTTCTAATACTCATATAATGATGGTATTATCCTATTATCTCTCTTTTCTCATGAATCGAGTCCAGTTTGTCAAACTGAGACTATTTACGAAAAACCGAATCAAAACTCCTAACCGATACGGTTCAAAAACTAGGTTCTTCGCGACCGCGTTATCGAGCTTGTCTCAGAAAAGGTTCTAACTTAAAGATGACATAATGACAATGAGGATTGAGATACTTGATGATATATCAGAGGTTTTCCCCTTACTGATCTTCCGGAGAAATTGTACTTTCAGAAAAAATCTTGCGTACTCGAAAATCGGGGTTGTTACATTCTACCCTCCTAAAAGAAAATTTTGCCCTCAAAATTTAACATGCGCATAAGAAGTTATAGTATTATCTAGCACAAACAAAACCATAGTGTGGTACTCACCTCGAGTGGAAGAATTATATGCATTTGTGTTGCCAGTAGTCACGGTAAAAACCCTTCCTTGTTATTTTGGCCTTGCTGGATCTCGAACAAACCTCCTTGGGCAAATCCTAGCTATGTGTCCAGGTTCTCCGTAAGCATAACAATGGTTTGTTCCATACTGACATGGTATGTTACCATGATCTTTCCCACACCTTGAGCATACTGAAATATCCTGAATTTCCTGAGGTTGACCTCCTTCTTCCTCTCCCAGATTATTGTTGTCGTATTTGCCATTGTTACAAGCGAGAAAGTTACCATTTCGTTGATTCCTATTTTGGCGATGGAACTGACCACTGAACTTAAAGTTATGACCTTGAGGGGCTAGATCTTGAATAAAGTCTCTTCCTGAGGTTTCCTTACGATCTGCTCGAGCTATCGCCACCTTTTTCGAACATTCTTCCACTAGTTTACTTTTATTCACCAGTTCAGCAAAATTTCTTATCTCTAATGGAACTACTGAACTCATCAGATCCTCACGAAGGCCCCCTTCAAACTTCAAACACTTCCATTCTTCAAAGTCAGTAGGATTCCTTTGGCATATCTTGGAGAAACAGCACAAGTCATCAAACTTATGGGCATATTCTGCAACAGTTGTGTTACCCTGTTTCAGCTGCATAAGTTCCATCTCCTTAGCGTCACGAGCTGCCCTCAGAAAATACTTCTTATAAAATTCATCCTTAAAAGTATTCCAAGGAATATCGCCTTCATCTTGTTGCAACAGTCGCTGTATCCCCTGCCACCAATGCTCAGCTTCTCCTTCCAGCATATAAGTAGCAAACTCCACGTGTTGGCCTTCCGGAACATGCTGCGCTCGCAGTGATCGTTCAATAGCTCGAAACCAGTTGTCAGCATCAGTCGCAAAGAGTGTACCTTTAAACTTAGGCGGTTTAACCTTCAGAAAAGTCGCAAGGGTCATAGGTCTTTCAAGATGCCCCAAGTTATTCTCATCATTCCCACTATCTTCTCCATGTTCATTCTCATTCCTGTTTCTCACCCAAGACGTTCAACAGCCCTAACCGCTGCTACTGCAGCCTCACGCACTACCTCAGCTACAGCGTTTATGGTAGTCATAAACGTTTCCTGTTCTCTCTCTCGGTTCTCACTAGGGGTTCCTTCCCGCGCACTACATCTCCGTGGTCTCATTGTAGTCCTATTCACACCAAACAATCGTTATTAAGGTGATCAGTCTTAACACTTCAAGTCAAGTGTGAACATTCCCAGAATGAAAACACAGAGACAATCATGCAACACATATCACATAGATATCCTATAAGCATGAGACACACAACAGAGTATGCAATGAAGCATAGTCAGTCCACTCCCCAGGCTCTACTGGGAACGAACTGCTCTGATACCAAATTGTATCAACCCAATTTCTGGTACGTCATGATCATACTAGAAACTGAGCGCTACCAACTTGTCTACCTATTTATTATCTATTATTTATTATATGAGCCTGATTCGTTGTTAAAAGCGTAGTTATTTTACGAGGTACTTTTTTTTTGAAAATATTTGGATTAATAGACGAAATCATTCATAAGCAATTCACAACTGATAACAGATAAAACAGTTATAAACAACCATACATAAATATATCACAAGCAGTTGATATCATTCGGTTATCCAGCCTTTATTAGAGTAAAGATCTTTAGTTAAGACACCCCTAGATATAACTAGATAATAACTCTATACATATATATACATACAACATCCCAGGTCCTGACTTGTTCAAGAAGTCCCTAAGCTGGCACCCAGGCTAGCCTAGACTCTATACTCACCTAGTCCCTCTAAACTACTAAAGCGAGGGAAAGTACGTTCTAGGTCTTCAAAACTCAAGTCAGGTGGAACGTCATCAAAAGGTGGAAGGTCGTCTACTACTCCTCTGCACGATCATATGTTGTCAAAGAGCGTCTCTCAAGTACTTCATCGAGTGGCCACATTACGGCAACATCGTACGGAGGACTTAGGCTAAAGTTTGTAGATAAGCAGGGTGCAGACGTTGGCTGGCCTCACAATATATACATATAAACAGGTAACGGAGTTCACTCTAGACTCAGAAGACTACCTAGAGCGGAATCCTCTTTACAGAACAGTCATTAGTAAACTACGGAAGGGTGCTCATGCTTCCATCTGAAGGGGGAAAGGAGAGAGAAGGGGTAAGAACTGGGGAGTTCTTAGTAGGGCCGTGGTTATTAGTTAAGTTCATTAATTCCGTGTTGTTTTGCAGATAAATAGCAGAATACCGAGAAGTAGTGAACAGAAGATACAGATAAATAAAGAAAATAGAGAAAATAGAAAGCAAAACACAAACAAAAGAATACAAGAAAACAAAACACAGACACAGTGAATAGAATACAAACAAAGAAAGCATACATTCATTCAACAATCATAACAGAGGAAATGCACAACTAAGTATGATGCATGTCTGTCCTATGCAGGCCATGAGCTCACGTGTCGGTTTACACCCTGTAACCCGACATTACCCAGGAACTAGTCCTAGATATAGCTTTATTTCTGTAGGTGAACTTCGGCCTACAGAAACAGCACTCCTGTAAGTGAACTTCGGCTTACAGGAATAGTCTAAACACAACAGAACAACTTTCTGTAGGTGAACTTCGGCCTACAAAAATGGCACCTCTGTAAGTGAACTTTGGCATACAGAAATGACGCCCCTGTAAGTGAACTTCGGCTTACAGGAATAAGATAAACACAACACAACAACTTTTTATAGGTGAACTTCGGCTTATAAAAATGGCACCTCTGTAAGTGAACTTCGGCTTACAGAAATGACAACTCTCTGTAGGTGAACTTCGGCCTACAGGAGCAATACCCTGAGATACACAATTGATATTCACTGCAGGTGAACTTCGGCCTACAGGAATAACAACTCACTGTAGGTGAACTTGGGCCTACAGGACCTCTAGGGCCAATGGAAAAGCAGCAGATGAACATACAACAGAACATCATGCCACAAGGCTTAACTCTTTATTCTTATACTCTTCTCCTCTATTCTCTTTGTTATATTACTCTTTTCTCATTATCATCATTCATTATCATTCTCGTTATTCATCATCACTTTCACATTCTTATACAGTACTTCTTTCTTTCTCTATTCAATTATACTATACAAACTTTACAGCTTTTACTTTTACAACATCTCAACTCAAACCATTTCTCTTTATCAGATTACTCTTTTCTCTGTTTCCCTTTATTCTACTCTGGTTACCTTGTTCTCTGTATCTCTTTACTTCTCTCTGGTTACTCTATTCTCTGTGTTTCTCTACTCTGCTCTGATTTCTCCGTTTAACATATGTATTTAAAGATTATGTAAATTTCGGTATGAATAGTTATCCTGTCCCAAGTATAGGTTCATTAAGTCTATACTGAAACAGTTTAACTTTTCATATTATACCTAACCCTAGTCACAACTCAAGGACTAACTATGTTGCCCTAGTTCGTTCACTAATTTCTGTCTGTTTTTCTGTCATTAAAACTTTACAGACTTTTCTTTGGTTTTTATCTTTTCTGTAACTTTTTATCTTTCCTTTATCTTTGCCTCACTAATATGTTCTTACCACTCCCTTAGTGTTTTATGAAGGTAATTATGAGATTCTGCGCTTAAAGTTGTCTTTCTAAATCTTTTACAGAAAACTGCCTTTTCTGCATTATTTTATTATTTTTATTAAAATATTATTTGTAATTAAATATTATTATTTAATATTTTATTATTATTTATTATTTTATCATTAAATTTTCGAAAATTAACTTACTTTTACTTTTAACCTTTAAAATTCACTTTTTACCACTCGTAACTTTTAATATTTCTACTTTTACCACCCTAACTTTCAGAAATTACCAAACAACCTCTTAAACACCAAAAATTTTACCTCCTTGCCCTTTTTAAGATATAAGGCCTGTTTTTCATTGTTCTTCATCACACTCAAAGTGTTCTTTATGTTCTTCATAAATTCTTCAGATTCTTTCTCTGTTTTTACCCGTTTTTCAGTCTTTTCGGCAACCGATTTTTACAAAAATTCATAATAAATTAACAGCCACTAAAACCCCATCTTTTCTACATGATTTTAACACAAATTTAACCTCAATTTAAGCTTAGGGTTTCGTTTTTCCAGCTGCCCATGAACATGAACTTTAAAGCTTGAATTTCATCAAATTTCATCAAAATTTCACCAAATTTTCACCAAGAATCAATCATATATGCAACCAATTTTTAGCACAGCCAAATAATAAAACATTCACACAACTCAAACACAAATAATCAAGATTAATTTTGTGACACCCTACCTGGTTTTTCTACTCCTAATTCAATCAAACTTTCAGGTGGTCCTTAAACACTTTTTCCTCCTAAATCACATCAAGAAAACACATATTTAAGCATGTTTCCTTGAAACTGAATCAAAAGAGAGATGGTGCAGCCAACTCACCTTGATCCCAGCCTTGATAAGTCATATGATCATGTAGAGAAAGAAGAGAGGATCATTTTGGTCGGATTGGAATTTTGATTTGAGTTTTAGTTCAGCAGAAATCAAGATTTGAAGATTTGGAACTAAGAACTTTTCTCTCTTTTTCTCTCTACCTATTTTCGGCCACAAAGTGAAAATGAGCCAGCCTTGGGGGTTTTGGAGGTGTAGGGTGAGTTGTGATTGGTTGGCTTGGAGGTGGATTAAAATAATATTAAAATATCTCAGGTGTATAACTACTAAAACTAGATGTATCGGAACACTTGAAAAACATCTCTAAAAATTATTTTCTGAGCTACTAGCATAAATGACACTAGTAACATATTTATTATGAGAAGAAAACATGAATAATGAGGCCTTAGCATTGCTAAAGTCATCAGAGAGTGCTGGTGCTAAGCTGCACCAGTAAATTGTGAACCCGGTTAAACCGGTTTTCTGTTTTTAACTAAAACTGATCAGGTACTCTTATAATATCATTCAAGAGGCTTCTAATACTCATATAATGATGGTATTATCCTATTATCTCTCTTTTCTCATGAATCGAGTCCAGTTTGTCAAACTGAGACTATTTACGAAAAACCGAATCAAAACTCCTAACCGATACGGTTCAAAAACTAGGTTCTTCGCGACCGCGTTATCGAGCTTGTCTCAGAAAAGGTTCTAACTTAAAGATGACATAATGACAATGAGGATTGAGATACTTGATGATATATCAGAGGTTTTCCCCTTACTGATCTTCCGGAGAAATTGTACTTTCAGAAAAAATCTCGCGTACTCGAAAATCGGGGTTGTTACATTCTACCCTCCTAAAAGAAAATTTTGCCCTCAAAATTTAACATGCGCATAAGAAGTTATAGTATTATCTAGCACAAACAAAACCATAGTGTGGTACTCACCTCGAGTGGAAGAATTATATGCATTTGTGTTGCCAGCAGTCACGGTAAAAACCCTTCCTTGTTATTTTGGCCTTGCTGGATCTCGAACAAACCTCCTTGGGCAAATCCTAGCTATGTGTCCAGGTTCTCCGTAAGCATAACAATGGTTTGTTCCATACTGACATGGTATGTTACCATGATCTTTCCCACACCTTGAGCATACTGAAATATCCTGAATTTCCTGAGGTTGACCTCCTTCTTCCTCTCCCAGATTATTGTTGTCATATTTGCCATTGTTACAAGCGAGAAAGTTACCATTTCGTTGATTCCTATTTTGGCGATGGAACTGACCACTGAACTTAAAGTTATGACCTTGAGGGGCTAGATCTTGAATAAAGTCTCTTCCTGAGGTTTCCTTACAATCTGCTCGAGCTATCGCCACCTTTTTCGAACATTCTTCCACTAGTTTACTTTTATTCACCAGTTCAGCAAAATTTCTTATCTCTAATGGAACTACTGAACTCATCAGATCCTCACGAAGGCCCCCTTCAAACTTCAAACACTTCCATTCTTCAAAGTCAGCAGGATTCCCTTGGCAGATCTTGGAGAAACAGCACAAGTCATCAAACTTATGGGCATATTCTGCAACAGTTGTGTTACCCTGTTTCAGCTGCATAAGTTCCATCTCCTTAGCGTCACGAGCTGCCCTCGGAAAATACTTCTTATAAAATTCATCCTTAAAAGTATTCCAAGGAATATCACCTTCATCTTGTTGCAACAGTCGCTGTATCCCCTGCCACCAATGCTCAGCTTCTCCTTCCAGCATATAAGTAGCAAACTCCACGTGTTGGCCTTCCGGAACATGCTGCGCTCGCAGTGATCGTTCAATAGCTCGAAACCAGTTGTCAGCATCAGTCGCAAAGAGTGTACCTTTAAACTTAGGCGGTTTAACCTTCAGAAAAGTCGCAAGGGTCATAGGTCTTTCAAGATGCCCCAAGTTATTCTTATCATTCCCACTATCTTCTCCATGTTCATTCTCATTCCCGTTTCCCACCCCAAGATGTTCAACAGCCCTAACCGCTGCTACTGCAGCCTCACGCACTGCCTCAGCTACAGCGTTCATGGTAGTCATAAACGGTTCTTGTTCTCTCTCTCGGTTCTCACTAGGGGTTCCTTCCCGCGCACTACGTCTCTGTGGTCTCATTGTAGTCCTATTCACACCAAACAATCGTTATTAAGGTGATCAGTCTTAACACTTCAAGTCAAGTGTGAACATTCCCAGAATGAAAACACAGAGACAATCATGCAACACATATCACATAGATATCCTATAAGCATGAGACACACAACAGAGTATGCAATGAAGCATAGTCAGTCCACTCCCCAGGCTCTACTGGGAACGAACTGCTCTGATACCAAATTGTAACGACCCAATTTCTGGTACGTCATGATCATACTAGAAACTGAGAGCTACCAACTTGTCTACCTATTTAATATCTATTATTTATTATATGAGCCTGATTCGTTGTTAAAAGCGTAGTTATTTTACGAGGTACTTTTTTTTTGAAAACATTTGGATTAATAGACGAAATCATTCATAAGCAATTCACAACCGATAACAGACAAAACAGTTATAAACAACCATACATAAATATATCACAAGCAGTTGATATCATTCGGTTATCCAGCCTTTATTAGAGTAAAGATCTTTAGTTAAGACACCCCTAGATATAACTAGATAATAACTTTATACATATATATACATACAACATCCCAGGTCCTGACTTGTTCAAGAAGTCCCTAAGCTGGCACCCAGGCTAGCCTAGACTCTATACTCACCTAGTCCCTCTAAACTACTAAAGCGAGGGAAAGTACGTTCTAGGTCTTCAAAACTCAAGTCAGGTGGAACGTCATCAAAAGGTGGAAGGTCGTCTACTACTCCTCTGCACGATCATATATTGTCAAAGAGCGTCTCTCAAGTACTTCATCGAGTGGCCACATAATGGCAACATCGTACGGAGGACTTAGGCTAAAGTTTGTAGATAAGCAGGGTGCAGACGTTGGCTGGCCTCACAATATATACATATAAACAGGTAACGGAGTTCACTCTAGACTCAGAAGACTACCTAGAGCGGAATCCTCTTTGCAGAACAGTCATTAGTAAACTACGGAAGGGTGCTCATGCTTCCATCTGAAGGGGGAAAGGAGAGAGAAGGGGTAAGAACTGGGGAGTTCTTAGTAGGGCCGTGGTTATTAGTTAAGTTCATTAATTCTGTTTTGTTTAGCAGATAAATAGCAGAATACCGAGAAGTAGTGAACAGAAGATACAGATAAATAAAAAAAATAGAGAAAACAGAAAGCAAAACACAAACAAAAGAATACAAGAAAACAAAACACAAACACAGTGAATAGAATACAAACAAAGAAAGCATACATTCATTCAACAATCATTACAGAGGAAATGCACAACTAAGTATGATGCATGTCTGTCCTATGCAGGCCATGAGCTCACGTGTCGGTTTACACCCTGCAACCCGACATTACCCAGGAACTAGTCCTAGATATGGCTTTATTTCTGTAGGTGAACTTTGGCCTACAGAAACAGCACTCCTGTAAGTGAACTTCGGCTTACAGGAATAGTCTAAACACAACAGAACAACTTTCTGTAGGTGAACTTCGGCCTACAAAAATGGCACCTCTGTAAGTGAACTTTGGCTTACAGAAATGACGCCCCTGTAAGTGAACTTCGGCTTACAGGAATAAGATAAACACAACACAACAACTTTTTATAGGTGAACTTCGGCCTATAGAAATGCACCTCTGTAAGTGAACTTCGGCTTACAGAAATGACAACTCTCTGTAGGTGAACTTCGGCCTACAGGAGCAATACCCTGAGATACACAATTGATATTCACTGCAGGTGAACTTCGGCCTACAGGAATAACAACTCACTGTAGGTGAACTTGGGCCTACAGGACCTCTAGGGCCAATGGAAAAGCAGCAGATGAACATACAACAGAACATCATGCCACAAGGCTTAACTCTTTATTCTTATACTCTTCTCCTCTATTCTCTTTGTTATATTACTCTTTTCTCATTATCATCATTCATTATCATTCTCGTTATTCATCATCACTTTCACATTCTTATACAGTACTTCTTTCTTTCTCTATTCAATTATACTATACAAACTTTACAGCTTTTACTTTTACAACATCTCAACTCAAACCATTTCTCTTTATCAGATTACTCTTTTCTCTGTATCCCTTTATTCTACTCTGGTTACTCTGTTCTCTGTATCTCTTTACTTCTCTCTGGTTACTCTGTTCTCTGTGTTTCTCTACTCTGCTCTGATTTCTCCGTTTAACGTATGTATTTAAAGATTATGTAAATTTCGGTATGAATAGTTATCCTGTCCCAAGTATAGGTTCATTAAGTCTATACTGAAATAGTTTAACTTTTCATATTATACCTAACCCTAGTCACAACTCAAGGACTAACTATGTTGCCCTAGTTCGTTCACTAATTTCTGTCTGTTTTTCTGTCATTAAAACTTTACAGACTTTTCTTTGGTTTTTATCTTTTCTGTAACTTTTTATCTTTCCTTTATCTTTGCCTCACTAATATGTTCTTACCACTCCCTAAGTGTTTTATGAAGGTAATTATGAGATTCTGCGCTTAAAGTTGTCTTTCTAAAGCTTTTACAGAAAACTGCCTTTTCTGCATTATTTTATTATTTTTATTAAAATATTATTTGTAATTAAATATTATTATTTAATATTTTATTATTATTTATTATTTTATCATTAAATTTTTGAAAATTAACTTACTTTTACTTTTAACCTTTAAAATTCACTTTTTACCACTCGTAACTTTTAATATTTCTACTTTTACCACCCTAACTTTCAGAAATTACCAAACAACCTCTTAAACACCAAAAATTTTACCTCCTTGCCCTTTTTAAGATGTAAGGCTTGTTCTTCATTGTAATTCATCACACTCAAAGTGTTCTTCATGTTCTTCATAAATTCTTCAGATTCTTTCTCTGTTTTTACCCATTTTTCAGTCTTTTCGGCAACCGATTTTTACTAAAATTCATAATAAATTAACAGCCACTAAAACCCCATCTTTTCTACATGATTTTAACACAAATTGAACCTCAATTTAAGCTTAGGGTTTCATTTTTCCAGCTGCCCATGAACATGAACTTTAAAGCTTGAATTTCATCAAATTTCATCAAAATTTCACCAAATTTTCACCAAGAATCAATCATATATGCAACCAATTTTTAGCACAGCCAAATAATAAAACATTCACACAACTCAAACACAAATAATCAATATTAATTTCGTGACACCCTACCTGGTTTTGCTGCTCCTAATTCAATCAAACGTTCAGGTGGTCCTTAAACACTTTTTCCTCCTAAATCACATCAAGAAAACACATATTTAAGCATGTTTCCTTGAAACTGAATCAAAAGAGAGATGGTGCAGCCAACTCACCTTGATCCCAGCCTTGATAAGTCATATGATCATGTAGAGAAAGAAGAGAGGATCATTTTGGTCGGATTGGAATTTTGATTTGAGTTTTAGTTCAGCAGAAATCAAGATTTGAAGATTTGGAACTAAGAACTTTTCTCTCTTTTTCTCTCTACATATTTTCGGCCACAAAGTGAAAATGAGCCAGCCTTGGGGGTTTCGGAGGTGTAGGGTGAGTTGTGATTGGTTGGCTTGGAGGTGGATTAAAATAATATTAAAATATCTCAGGTGTATAACTACTAAAACTAGATGTATCGGAACACTTGCAAAAACATCTCTAAAAATTATTTTCTGAGCTACTAGCATAAATGACACTAGTAACATATTTATTATGAGAATAAAACATGAATAATGAGGCCTTAGCATTGCTAAAGTCATCAGAGAGTGCTGGTGCTAAGCTGCACCAGTAAATTGTGAACCCGGTTAAACCGGTTTTCTGTTTTTAACTAAAACTGATCAGGTACTCTTATAATATCATTCAAGAGGCTTCTAATACTCATATAATGATGGTATTATCCTATTATCTCTCTTTTCTCATGAATCGAGTCCGGTTTGTCAAACTGAGACTATTTACGAAAAACCGAATCAAAACTCCTAACCGATACGGTTCAAAAACTAGGTTCTTCGCGACCGCGTTATCGAGCTTGTCTCAGAAAAGGTTCTAACTTAAAGATGACATAATGACAATGAGGATTGAGATACTTGATGATATATCAGAGGTTTTCCCCTTACTGATCTTCCGGAGAAATTGTACTTTCAGAAAAAATCTCGCGTACTCGAAAATCGGGGTTGTTACATTCTACCCTCCTAAAAGAAAATTTTGCCCTCAAAATTTAACATGCGCATAAGAAGTTATAGTATTATCTAGCACAAACAAAACCATAGTGTGGTACTCACCTCGAGTGGAAGAATTATATGCATTTGTGTTGCCAGCAGTCACGGTAAAAACCCTTCCTTGTTATTTTGGCCATGCTGGATCTCGAACAAACCTCCTTGGGCAAATCCTAGCTATGTGTCCAGGTTCTCCGTAAGCATAACAATGGTTTGTTCCATACTGACATGGTATGTTACCATGATCTTTCCCACACCTTGAGCATACTGAAATATCCTGAATTTCCTGAGGTTGACCTCCTTCTTCCTCTCCCAGATTATTGTTGTCGTATTTGCCATTGTTACAAGCGAGAAAGTTACCATTTCGTTGATTCCTATTTTGGCGATGGAACTGACCACTGAACTTAAAGTTACGACCTTGAGGGGCTAGATCTTGAATAAAGTCTCTTCCTGAGGTTTCCTTACGATCTGCTCGAGCTATCGCCACCTTTTTTGAACATTCTTCCACTAGTTTACTTTTATTCACCAGTTCAGCAAAATTTCTTATCTCTAACGGAACTACTGAACTCATCAGATCCTCACGAAGGCCCCCTTCAAACTTTAAACACTTCCATTCTTCCAAGTCAGCAGGATTCCCTTGGCAGATCTTGGAGAAACAGCACAAGTCATCAAACTTATGGGCATATTCTGCAACAGTTGTGTTACCCTGTTTCAGCTGCATAAGTTCCATCTCCTTAGCGTCACGAGCTGCCCTCGGAAAATACTTCTTATAAAATTCATCCTTAAAAGTATTCCAAGGAATATCGCCTTCATCTTGTTGCAACAGTCGCTGTATCCCCTGCCACCAATGCTCAGCTTCTCCTTCCAGCATATAAGTAGCAAACTCCACGTGTTGGCCTTCCGGAACATGCTGCGCTCGCAGTGATCGTTCAATAGCTCGAAACCAGTTGTCAGCATCAGTCGCAAAGAGTGTACCTTTAAACTTAGGCAGTTTAACCTTCAGAAAAGTCGCAAGGGTCATAGGTCTTTCAAGATGCCCCAAGTTATTCTCATCATTCCCACTATCTTCTCCATGTTCATTCTCATTCCCGTTTCTCACCCCAAGACGTTCAACAGCCCTAACCGCTGCTACTGCAGCCTCACGCACTGCCTCAGCTACAGCGTTCATGGTAGTCATAAACGTTTCCTGTTCTCTCTCTCGGTTCTCACTAGGGGTTCCTTCCCGCGCACTACGTCTCCGTTGTCTCATTGTAGTCCTATTCACACCAAACAATCGTTATTAAGGTGATCAGTCTTAACACTTCAAGTCAAGTGTGAACATTCCCAGAATGAAAACACAGAGACAATCATGCAACGCATATCACATAGATATCCTATAAGCATGAGACACACAACAGAGTATGCAATGAAGCATAGTCAGTCCACTCCCCAGGCTCTACTGGGAACGAACAGCTCTGATACCAAATTGTAACGACCCAATTTCTGGTACGTCATGATCATACTAGAAACTGAGCGCTACCAACTTGTCTACCTATTTATTATCTATTATTTACTATATGAGCCTGATTCGTTGTTAAAAGCGTAGTTATTTTACGAGGTACTTTTTTTTTGAAAACATTTGGATTAATAGACGAAATCATTCATAAGCAATTCACAACTGATAAAAGATAAAACAGTTATAAAGAACCATACATAAATATATCACAAGCAGTTGATATCATTCGGTTATCCACCCTTTATTAGAGTAAAGATCTTTAGTTAAGACACCCCTAGATATAACTAGATAATAACTCTATACATATATATACATACAACATCCCAGGTCCTGACCTGTTCAAGAAGTCCCTAAGCTGGCACCCAGGCTAGCCTAGACTCTATACTCACCTAGTCCCTCTAAACTACTAAAGCGAGGGAAAGTATGTTCTAGGTCTTCAAAACTCAAGTCAGGTGGAACGTCATCAAAAGGTGGAAGGTCGTCTACTACTCCTCTGCACAATCATATATTGTCAAAGAGCGTCTCTCAAGTACTTCATCGAGTGGCCACATAACGGCAACATCGTACGGAGGACTTAGGCTAAAGTTTGTAGATAAGCAGGGTGCAGACGTTGGCTGGCCTCACAATATATACATATAAACAGGTAACGGAGTTCACTCTAGACTCAGAAGACTACCCAGAGCGGAATCCTCTTTGCAGAACAGTCATTAGTAAACTACGGAAGGGTGCTCATGCTTCCATCTGAAGGGGGAAAGGAGAGATAAGGGGTAAGAACTGGGGAGTTCTTAGTAGGGCCGGGGTTATTAGTTAAGTTCATTAATTCCGTGTTGTTTAGCAGATAAATAGCAGAATACCGAGAAGTAGTGAACAGAAGATACAGATAAATAAAGAAAATAGAGAAAACAGAGAGCAAAACACAAACAAAAGAACACAAGAAAACAAAACACAGACACAGTGAATAGAATACAAACAAAGAAAGCATACATTCATTCAACAATCATAACAGAGGAAATGCACAACCAAGTATGATGCATGTCTATCCTATGCAGACCATGAACTCACGTGTCGGGTTACACCCTGCAACCCGACATTACCCAGGAACTAGTCCTAGATATGGCTTTATTTCTGTAGGTGAACTTCGGCCTACAGAAATAGCACTCCTGTAAGTGAACTTCGGCTTACAGGAATAGTCTAAACACAACAGAACAACATTCTATAGGTGAACTTCGGCCTACAGAAATGGCACCCCTGTAAGTGAACTTTGGCTTACAGGAATAAGATAAACACAACACAACAACTTTCTATAGGTGAACTTCGGCCTATAGAAATGGCACCTCTGTAAGTTAACTTTGGCTTACAGAAATGACAACTCTCTGTAGGTGAACTTCGGCCTACAGGAGCAATACCCTGAGATATACAATTGATATTCACTGCAGGTGAACTTCAGCCTACAGGAATAACAACTCACTGTAGGTGAACTTGGGCCTACAGGACCTCTAGGGCCAATGGAAAAGCAGCAGATGAACATACAACAGAACATCATGCCACAAGGCTTAACTCTTTATTCTTATACTCTTCTCCTCTATTCTCTTTGTTATATTACTCTTTTCTCATTATCATCATTCATTATCATTCTTGTTATTCATCATCACTTTCACATTCTTATACAGTACTTCTTTCTTTCTCTGTTCAATTATACTATACAAACTTTACAGCTTTTACTTTTACAACATCTCAACTCAAACCATTTCTCTTTATCAGATTACTCTTTTCTCTGTATCCCTTTATTCTACTCTGGTTACTCTGTTCTCTGTATCTTTTTACTTCTCTCTGGTTACTCTGTTCTCTGTGTTTCTCTACTCTGCTCTGATTTCTCCGTTTAACGTATGTATTTAAAGATTATGTAAATTTCGGTATGAATAGTTATCCTGTCCCAAGTATAGGTTCATTAGGTCTATACTGAAACAGTTTAACTTTTCATATTATACTAACCCTAGTCGCAACTCAAGGACTAACTATGTTGCCCTAGTTCTTTCACTAATTTCTGTCTGTTTTTCTGTCATTAAAACTTTACAGACTTTTCTTTGGTTTTTATCTTTTCTGTAACTTTTTATCTTTCCTTTATCTTTGCCTCACTAATATGTTCTTACCACTCCCTAAGTGTTTTATGAAGGTAATTATGAGATTCAGCGCTTAACGTTGTCTTTCTAAAGCTTTTACAGAAAATTGCCTTTTCTGCATTATTTTATTATTTTTATTAAAATATTATTTTTAATTAAATATTATTATTTAATATTTTATTATTATTTATTATTTTATCATTAAATTTTCGAAAATTAACTTACTTTTACTTTTAACCTTTAAAATTCACTTTTTACCACCCGTAACTTTTAATATTTCTACTTTTACCACCCTAACTTTCAGAAATTACCAAACAACCTCTTAAACACCAAAAATTTTACCTCCTTTCCCTTTTTAAGATCTAAGGCCTGTTCTTCATTGTTCTTCATCACACTCAAAGTGTTCTTCATGTTCTTCATAAATTCTTCAGATTCTTTCTCTGTTTTTACCCGTTTTTCAGTCTTTTCAGCAACCGATTTTTACTAAAATTCATAATAAATTAGCAGCCACTAAAACCCCATCTTTTCTACATGATTTTAACATAAATTGAACCTCAATTTAAGCTTAGGGTTTCGTTTTTCCAGCTGCCCAAGAACACTAAATTTAAAGCTTGAATTTCATCAAATTTCATCAAAATTTCACCAAATTTTCACCAAGAATCAATCATATATGCAACCAATTTTTAGCACAGCCAAATAATACAACATTCACACAACTCAAACACAAATAATGAAGATTAATTTCGTGACACCCTACCTGGTTTTGCTGCTCCTAATTCAATCAAACTTTCAGGTGGTCCTTAAATACTTTTTCCTCCTAAATCACATCAAGAAAACACATATTTAAGCATGTTTCCTTGAAACTAAATCAAAAGAGAGATGGTGCAGCCAACTCACCTTGATCCCAGCCTTGATAAGTCATATGATCATGTAGAGAAAGAAGAGAGGATCATTTTGGTCGGATTGGAATTTTGATTTGGGTTTTAGTTCATCAGAAATCAAGATTTGAAGATTTGGAACTAAGAACTTTTCTCTCTTTTTCTCTCTACCTATTTTCGGCCACAAAGTGAAAATGAGCCAGCCTTGGGGGTTTTAGGGGTGTAGGGTGAGTTGTGATTGGTTGGCTTGGAGGTGGATTAAAATAATATTAAAATATCTCAGGTGTATAACTACTAAAACTAGATGTATCGGAACACTTGCAAAAACATCTCTAAAAATTATTTTCTGAGCTACTAGCATAAATGACACTAGTAACATATTTATTATGAGAATAAAACATGAATAATGAGGCCTTAGCATTGCTAAAGTCATCAGAGAGTGCTGGTGCTAAGCTGCACCAGTAAATTGTGAATCCGGTTAAATCGGTTTTCTGTTTTTAACTAAAACTGATCAGGTACTCTTATAATATCATTAAAGAGGCTTTTAATACTCATATAATGATGGTATTATCCTATTATCTCTCTTTTCTCATGAATCGAGTCTGGTTTGTCAAATTGAGACTATTTACGAAAAACAGAATCAAAACTCCTAACCGATACGGTTCAAAAACTAGGTTCTTCGCGACCGCGTTATCGAGCTTGTCTCAGAAAAGGTTCTAACTTAAAGATGACATAATGACAATGAGGATTGAGATACTTGATGATATATCAGAGGTTTTCCCCTTACTGATCTTCCGGAGAAATTGTACTTTCAGAAAAAATCTCGCGTACTCGAAAATCGGGGTTGTTACAGGTGAGAATGATGATGAGTGTCACGGATCATCACATTCATCAGGGTGAAGTGCGAGTGAATATCTTAGAATAGAAACATGCGTGATTGAATGAAAAACAGTAGTAATTGCATTAATTCATCGAAACACCGTAGAGCTCCTCACCCCCAACCATGGGGTTTAGAGACTCATGCCGTCAAAAATACAATGTAAAGTGTAAAAATCTCATGAGGTACAAAATAAATCTCTAAAAGTAGTTTTAACTTCAGAATAGGGCAGGAAGTTGGCGTTTGAACGCAAGTTTGCGTCGTTAAAACTTGGGCAAAGTATGGACTATTATATATTTCTGGAAAGCCCTGGATATCCACTTTCCAAATCAATTGAGAGCACGCCAATTGGGTTTCTATAGCTCCAGAAAATCCACTTTGAGTGTAGGAAGGTCAAAATCCAACAGCATCTGCAGTCCTTTTTCAGCCTCTGAATCAGATTTTTGCTCAGGTCCCTCAATTTCAGCCAGAAAATACCTGAAATCACAGAAAAACTCATAGTAAAGTCCAGAAATGTAATTTTTATTTAAAAACTAATACAAATATAATAAAAACTAACTAAAACATACTAAAAACTATGTAAAAACAATGCCAAAAAACGTATAAATTATCCGCTCATCACAACACCAAACTTAAATTGTTGCTTGTCCCCAAGAAACTGAAAATCAAATAGGATAAAAAGAAGAGAATATACTATAAATTCCAAAATATCAATGAAACTTAGTTCTAATTAGATGAGCGGGACTAGTAGCTTTTTTGCCTCTGAACAGTTTTGGCATCTCACTTTATCCTTTGAAGTTTAGAATGATTAGCATCTATAGGAACTCAGAATTTAGATAGTGTTACTGATTCTCCTAGTTTAGTATGTTGATTCTTGAACACAGCTACTTTATGAGTCTTGGCCATGGCCCTAAGCACTTTGATTTCCAGTATTACCACCGGATACATAAATGCCACAGACACATAACTGGGTGAACTTTTTCAGATTGTGACTCAGCTTTGCTAGAGTCCCTAATTAGAGGTGTCCAGGGTTCTTAAGCACACTCTTTTTGCTTTGGATCACGACTTTAACCGCTCAGTCTCTAGCTTTTCACTTGACACCTTCACGCCACAAGCACATGGTTAGGGATAGCTTGGTTTAGCCGCTTAGGCCAGAATTTTATTCTTGTGGGCCTTCCTATCCACTGATGTTCAAAGCCTTGGATCCTTTTTACCCTTGCCTTTTGGTTTAAAGGGTTACTGGCTTTTTGCTCTTGCCTTTTGGTTTAAAGAGCTCTTGGCTTTTTCTGCTTGCTTTTTTTTATTTTTTTTCTTTTTTTTTCTTTTTTTTTTTCCTTCTTTTTTTTCTTCTTTTTTTTCGCCATCTTTTTTTGCAAGCCTTTGCTATTCACTGCTTTTTCTTGCTTCAAGAATCAATTTTATGATTTTTTAGATTATCAAATAACATTTCTCCTTTTTCATCATTCTTTCAAGAGCCAACAATTTTAACATTCATAAATAACAAATTCAAAAGACATATGCACTGTTCAAGCATTCATTCAGAGAAACAAAAAGATTTGTCACCACATTAAAATAATTAAACTAATTTCAAGGATGAATTCGAAATCATGTACTTCTTGTTCTTTTGTGATTAAAAACATTTTTCATTTAAGAAAGACACAAACATAAATAAAAATAAAGCATAGAGAACGAAAACAGAAAAAATAAATAGACAAGGAGATTAAGGAACGGTCCACCTTAGTAAAGGTGGCGTCTTCTTCCTCTTGAAGAACCAATGGTGCTCTTGAGCTCCTCTATGTCTCTTCCTTGCCCTTGTCGCTCCTCCTTTATAGCTCTTTGATCTTCTCTAATCTTATGAAAGGTGCCATATGGTTATGGAAAATTAAAAAGCGGGGCTTTTTCCACACCAAACCTAAAATGTTTGCTCGTCCTCGAGCAAAAGAAGAAAGAAAGGAGGAGATGCAGATGTGTGGTGGGTTCGGCCAAGGGAGGGTGATAGTGTGTATGAGGGGTTTATAATGGATGGATGTGAGTGGTGAAGAGAGTATGGAAAAGAGGGTGGGGTAGGTGGGGATCCTGTGGGGTCAACAGATCCTGAGGGGTCAAGGACTTAGCATCCCTGCTCCATTGAGGCGTGCAAAATGCCCTTAGAGTGCAATCCTGGCATTTAACGCCAAACTGTTGCTTATTTCTGGCGTTAAACGCCAGCTTTTCCCCTTTTCTTGGTGTTGAACGCCAACTTGGTGCTTGTTTCTGGCGTTAAACGCCAAGCTGTAGCCTGTTTCTGGCGTTTAACGCCAGCTTGATGCTTCTTTCTGGCGTTAAACGCTAGTCTGATGCTTCTTACTTGCGTTTAAACGCCAGTAAGTCTGTCCTCCAGGGTGTGCTATTTTTGATGCTGTTTTTGATTCTGCTTTAATTCTGCACCTATTTTTATGACTCCACATGATCATCAACCTAAAGAAAACATAAAATAACAATAGAAAATGAAATGAAAAAGTAATTAACATAGATAAATAAGATTGGGTTGCCTCCCAATAAGCGCTTCTTTACTGTCAATAGCTTGACATTATTGAGCCTTATAGTTTGCAGTGTCTGCAAACCATGGAGCTTCCTGAATAGCAAATAATTGCTCATCCAGAAAGGTTTTAGAGATCTCAGTAAGAGGGAGGGACGCTCCTACTACTGGTTTTATCCGAGACAGGTGATCAGCTACTTGATTCTCTGTCCCTTTTCTGTCTCTTATTTCTATATCAAACTCTTGCAAAAGCAACACCCATCTTATTGATAAACCCCAATTTTGTGGTTTATCTTGTTCTTAATTTGGGGGATTTTATCACCTTTTCCCACATTTATTCAATGAAATAGCATGGTTTTGCAATTCTCCCTTGATTTGTGCTTAAATGTGAAAACATGCTTTTTAGGCCTTAAAATAGATAAATTTAATTCACTTTAATTCCATTCGATACCTTGATATGTTTGTTAAGTGATTTCAGGTTCATAAGGCAAGTATTGGATGGAAGAAGCGAGGAGAAAAGCATGCAAAGTGGGAGAACTCATGAAGAAATGAAGGAACCGTAAAGTTGTCAAGCCTGACCTCTTTGCACTCAATTGACCATAACTTGAGCTACAGAGGTCCAAATGAGGCGATTCGAGTTGTGTTGGAAAGCTAACACCCGGGGCTTCAAAATGATATAAAATTTTTTATATGTTGCTTTGCGTTCATGGGCGCGCACGCGCCATGTACGCGTGCGCGCCGATGCTGCCATAGCCCACTAAAGTGAAATCGCCCCCAGCGATTTCTGAAGCACTTTGGGCCCAACCCAACTCATTTCTGATACTATTGAACCCAAGTATTGAAGGGGGAATGAACCAAGTAGTCATAGTTTAGTTTTTATCATGTTTTAGGGGTAGAATTCTAGAGAGAGAGGCTCTCTCCTCTCTCTAGATTTAGGACAGTAATTAGGATAAAGTTAGGTTAATCACACTCAAATTTCTCTTTCAATTCTTGTTTTGATTTTAGTTCTCATTATATTTTAGTGTTCTATTGTCTCAATCTTCTTAGTTTCTCTTGTTAATTTCTTGTTTTACTCTCTTTTATGCTTATGAACAATTGTTGGATCTTAATTTTCTTTAATGCAATTTTATGTTTCCATGCTCTTCTATGTTTATCTTCATTATTATTATTGATTTCTTGCTTATGTTAGTTATGGGTTTTCTTTAATTCTTGCATTTTATGATGTTTACTTTTCTTGCACTCTAAGTGTTTGTTAAAATGTTTCCTCTAGTTTTTGAGTAGTTCTCTTGACTCTTGGCCTAGGCTAAGGGAATTGAGTGATCTTGAGTAATTGGGTCTCAATGATTTGGTGATTTGAGAACCCTTGGTGATCAATTTGATACTCATTGATGCCAACCCACTACTAATCTAATTAGTAGGTAGGTTGGGACTTATGGGTTGATGTGATCAAGCCTATTTGACGTACTTCAAGCCTAGGAGTAGATATTACGTACTTAAGGCTTTGGAAGTAGACTTAATAGGTTGGCCTCTCGTAATTATCAATATTTGGTATGTTGATGAGCGGATAATTTATACGCTTTAAGACATAAACTCTAATTTTATTGATTATGGAATAAAAATAAGACTCAAAGATAAATATAAGAGCAGACCCATAATAATAGAAGACAGAAAATTAAAAGCAGAAAAATAAATGACTCTTAAAATAGACTCTTAATAATAAAGGTTATCACAGAGTTAGGCCTCAACAACCTTGATTTTCAGAAGTTGATGCTCCCTCTTTTTGTGGGGTGCTTGGTCCTTCAAGGGAGAGCTTCTGGCGCTTCAGCTCTTGTAGCTCACGCCCCTGCTTCTCCTGTTCCTTCAACAGCTTGCAGAGCATGCAGTTTTGATTCTGCTGTTCTTTCTTAAGTTGTTCCATAGCTTCCTGCAGCTTGGTAACAGATGCTTCTAAGCAGGTTCAGTAGTCAATTTCAAGAATTTCTGGGAGGAACTCCTGCGCCCTCTTTTTGATGGAGTTGTCTTGCACTTGTCCTTCCATTGACTTCTTGGTGATTGGGTGTTCAATTGGGATGAATTCATCTACTCCCATCCTCACCCCAGCATCTTTACATAGCAGAGAAATTAAGCTTGGGTAGGCCAGTTTGGCTTCAGTGGAATTCTTGTTTGCAATTGTGTAAATCTCACAAGAAATCAGATGATGAATCTCCACTTCTTTTCCAAGCATAATACAATGAATCATCACTGCTCTTTTGACAGTGACCTCAGAGCGGTTGCTAGTAGGCAATATAGAACGCCCAATGAAGTCCAGCCAGCCTCTTGCAACTGGTTTGAGATCTCCTCTCTTGAGTTGGTTTGGGACACCTTTGGAATTGGTTATCCACTTAGTTCCAGGGAGGCATATGTCCTCTAGAACTTGATCCAACCCCTTATCTACTCTCACCATTCTCCTATTAAAGGATTCCGGATCATCTTGTAGTTGAGGTAGTTTGAAGACCTCTCTTATTTTGTCCAGATGGAAGTAAATAATTCTTCCTCTGACCATGGTTCTGTAGGTATGAAAGGTGGTTCTAGTCATTCTCTGCATATCTGTCAGCCACAGATTTGAGTAGAATTCCTGAACCATATTTCTTCCAACCTTTGTCTCAGGATTGGCTAGAATTTCCCATCCTCTGTTTCGAATTTGCTCTTGGATCTCCGGATATTCATCTTCTTTCAGATTGAATTTAACTTTCGGGATCACTGACCTCAGACCCATTATTTTGTAGTAATGGTCTGCATGTTCCTTGGTTAGGAACCTCTCTTGATTCCAAAGACTCTTTGGAGTATTCTCTTTCTTGCCTCTTGATTTGGTTTGTTTTCCCTTAGGTGCCATGATCTTGATGAGTCTTAGCTCAGTGATCACGGAAAAGCACACCAAACTTAGAGGTTTGCTTGCCCTCAAGCAAAAGAAAGGAAAGGGAGGAGAGAGGAGAAGAGGTAAATTCAAATGGTGTAGAGGAGGGGATGGCCGAAACTATATTTATAGGAGGAGGGGATGGCTTTCGAAAAATTTGAGAGAGATATGAAAAGATATGGAAAGAATTTGAGAAGATATTTGAGTTTTTGAAGAAGATTTGGAAAGGATTTGAAAGAATTTTGAGAAATAATTTAGAAAATTATTGAATGATGAGAATTGAGGGTGAATGATGAAAGTTTGAAACATGTTTATGCAGAAAATTATGAGTCAAAACATGAAAATTTGAAAAAAATTGAAGTTGGAAACAAAATCTCCTCCCCCTGCCTTTCTGGCATTAAACGCCCAGAATGGTATCCATTCTGGCGTTTAATGCCCAGTTGTTGGCCATTATGGGCGTTTAACGCCCAGCCAGGTACCATGGCTAGTGTTAGACGCCAGAAACTCCTTTATCACTGGGCATTTTGCTGAACGCCCAGGATACTGCAAATCTGGCATTAACCGCCCAGAATGGTACCCATTCTGGCGTTTAACGCCCAAAATGGTACCTTTACTGGCGTTAAATGCCCAGAATGATACCCATTCTGGCGTTTAACACCCAAAATGCCCTTTACTGGCGTTTTCTTGCCAGCAAGCTTCTTTTCTCTGCTTTTTGTACTGAATCCTTCTGTAACTCTGTGAATTCCTTCAATTTTGATGCTTAGCCTTTGATGAAAATGTATATCAAACCTCTACAAGTATTAATTAAAATAAATAACTTGATAATGGCTGGGTTGCCTCCCAGCAAGCCTCAGTTTTGAGCATTCTTGCTCAAAATTGCTTTCAAGATAATGTTTGATTCTCTGTCCATTGACAATGAACTTTTTTTCAGAATCAATATCTTGAAGCTCAACATATCCATATGGTGACACTCCTGTAATCACATATGATCCCCTCCACCGGGATTTTAATTTCCCAGAGAATAATCTGAGCCTAGAGTTGAATAGTAGAACTTTTTGTCCTGGCTCAAAGACTCTGGATGACAATTTCTTATCATGCCACTTTTTTGCTTTTTCCTTATAAATTTTTGCATTTTCAAAAGCATTGAGTCTGAACTCTTCCAGCTCATTTAGCTGGAGCAATCTTTTCTCACCAGCTAACTTAGCATCCATGTTTAGGAATCTGGTTACCCAGTAGGCTTTATGTTCTAGTTCCACGGGCAGATGACAAGCCTTGCCATACACAAGCTGGTATGGAGAGGTTCCTATAGGAGTCTTGAATGCTGTTCTGTATGCCCACAGAGCATCATCCAAGCTCCTTGCCCAATCCTTTCTACGGGCAATTACAATCCGTTCTAGGATTCTCTTTAGTTCTCTATTAGAGACTTCAGCCTGCCCATTTGTCTGTGGATGATACAGAGTTGCTACTTTGTGGCTAATTCCATATCGAACCATAGTAGAGTAAAGTTGTTTATTGTAGAAATGGGTTCCTCCATCACTGATTAGTACTCTGGGAACACCAAATCTGCTGAAAATATGTTTCTGGAGGAACTTCAGCATAGTCTTGGTATCATTAGTGGGTGTGACAATTGCTTCCACCCATTTAGATACGTAGTCTACTGCCACCAGAATGTAAGTGTTTGAGTATGATGGTGGGAAAGGACCCATGAAGTCTATACCCCATACATCAAACAACTCAATCTCTAAGATCCCTTGTTGAGGCATGGCATAACCATGAGGCAAGTTACCAGCTCTTTGGCAACTGTCACAGTTACGCACAAACTCTCGGGCATCTCTATAGAGAGTAGGCCAATAGAAGCCACATTGGAGGACTTTAGTGGCTGTTCGCTCACTTCCAAAATGTCCTCCATACTGTGACCCATGACAATGCCACAGGATCTTCTGTGCCTCCTCTCTAGGGATGCATCTGCAGATCATTCCATCAGCGCATCTCTTAAAGAGATATGGTTCATCCCATAAGTAGTACTTTGCATCAGAAATTAGTTTTTTCTTTTGCATCCTGCTGTACTCCTGGGGTATGAACCTCACAGCTTTATAATTTGCAATGTCTGCAAACCATGGTGCCTCCTGAATGGCAAAGAGTTGCTCATCCGGAAAGGTCTCAGAGATCTCAGTGGAAGGAAGGGACACCCCAGCCACTGGTTCTAACCGGGACAGTTGATCAGCTACTTGGTTCTCTGTTCCTTTTCTGTCTCTTATTTCTATATCAAACTCTTGCAAAAGAAACACCCATCTTATGAGCCTGGGTTTTGAATCCTGCTTTGTGAGTAGATATTTAAGAGCAGCATGGTCAGTGTACACAATCACTTTTGATCCAACTAAATAGGGTCTAAACTTGTCAATGGCATAAACCACTGCAAGCAGCTCTTTTTCTGTGGTTGTGTAATTCTTCTGTGCGTCATTTAGAACACGACTGGCATAGTAAATGACGTGCAAAAGCTTGTTATGCCTTTGTCCCAACACTGCACCAATGGCATGGTCACTGGCATCACACATTAATTCGAATGGTAATGTCTAGTCAGGTGCAGAGATGACTGGTGCTGTGACCAGCTTGGCTTTCAGGGTTTCAAACGCCTGCAGACACTCTGTGTCAAACATAAATGGCATGTCAGCAGCTAGCAAGTTGCTTAGAGGTTTTGCAATTTTTGAAAAATCCTTTATGAACCTCCTATAGAATCCTGCATGCCCCAGAAAGCTTTTGATTGCCTTTACATTGGCAGGTGGTGGTAATTTTTCAATTACCTCTACCTCTATTCCCTCGCTTGAAATTTTGTACCCAAGGACAATTCCTTCAGTCACCATAAAGTGACATTTTTCCCAGTTTAAGACTAGGTTAGTTTCTTGGCACCTTTTCAGGACAAGTGCTAGATGATCAAGACAGGAGCTGAATGAGTCTCCAAATACTGAGAATTCATCCATGAAGACTTCCAAGAATTTCTCTACCATATCAGAGAAAATAGAGAGCATGCACCTCTAAAAGGTTGCAGGTGCATTGCAGAGACCAAAAGGCATTCTTCTGTAAGCAAATACTCCAGATGGACATGTGAATGCTGTTTTCTCTTGGTCTTGAGGATCCACTGCAATTTGGTTGTAGCCTGAATAGCTATCCAAAAATCAGTAGTATTCATGACCTGCTAGTCTTTCTAGCATTTGGTCTATGAATGGTAAAGGAAAATGATCCTTTCTGGTGGCTGTATTGAGCCTTCTGTAATCAATAAACATACGCCACCCTGTGACTGTTCTTGTGGGAACCAGTTCATTCTTTTCATTATGGACCACTGTCATGCCTCCCTTCTTGGGGACAACTTGGATAGGGCTCACCCAGGAGCTATCAGAAATAGGATAAATAATCCCAGCCTCTAGTAACTTAGTAACCTCTTTCTGCACTACTTCCTTCATGGCTGGATTTAGCCGCCTCTGTGCTTGAACCACTGGCTTAGCATCATTCTCTAATAGGATCTTGTGCATACATCTTGCTGGGCTAATGCCCTTAAGGTCGCTTATGGACCACCCAAGAGCTGTCTTGTGTGTCCTTAGCACTTGAATTAATGCTTTCTCTTCCTGTGGATTTAAAGCAGAGCTTATGATCACTGGAAAAGTGTCACCCTCTCCCAAAAATGCATATTTCAGGGATGGTGGTAGTGGTTTGAGCTCAGGTTTAGGAGGTTTCTCCTCTTCCTGAGGGATTTTCAGAGGTACTTTTGTTTCCTCTGATTCCTCCAGATCAGGCTGAACATCTTTAAAGATGTCTTCTAGCTCTGATTCAAGACTCTCAGTCATATTGATCTCTTCCACTAAAGAGTCAATAATATCAGTGCTCATGCAGTCATTTGATGTGTCTGGATGCTGCATAGCTTTGACAGCATTTAACTTGAACTCATCCTCATTGACTCTCAGGGTCACTTCCCCTTTTTGTACATCAATAAGAGTTCGTCCAGTTGCTAGGAAAGATCTTCCTAAAATGAGAGTTGCACTCTTGTGCTCCTCCATTTCCAGCACTACAAAGTCAGTGGGAAAGGCAAATGGTCCAACCTTGACAATCATGTCTTCAATGATGCCTGATGGATATTTAATGGAGCCATCAGCAAGTTGAAGACATATCTGGGTTAGTTTGACTTCTTCAGTCAACCCAAGCTTTCTGATAGAGGATGCAGATATTAGATTGATACTTGCTCCAAGGTCACATAGGGCTGTCTTGGTACAGGCACCCTCTAATGTGCATGGTATCATAAAGCTTCCTGGATCTTGAAGCTTCTCTGGTCAGCTTTTCAGAATGACTGCACTGCATTCTTCAGTGAGAAACACTTTTTCAGTTTCTCTCCAATCCTTCTTATGACTTAAGATCTCTTTCATGAACTTAGCATAAGAGGGTATTTGCTCAAGTGCCTCTGCAAATGGAATATTTATTTCAAGAGTCCTGAGATAGTCTGTAAAGCGGGCAAATTATTTATCCTGTTCCGCTTTGCGGAGTTTCTGAGGATAAGGCATCTTAGCTTTATATTCTTCAACCTTAGTTGCTGCAGGTTTATTCCCTACAGGAGTGGTTGGAGAAGCCTTCTTAGAGGGATTACTATCAGCACTTGCAGGTGTCTGATCCCTCATTGGCGTTTGAACACCAGGATTGGGTGCTGGATGGGTGTTTAACGCCAGCTTCTCACCCTTTTCTGGCGTTTGAACGCCAGAACTGGACAAGGAATGGGCGTTTAACGCCAACTTTTCCCCCTTTTCTGGCGTTTGAACGCCAGAGTTATTCCTCTCTGGGCTCTTGATGTCCTCAGAGGGATTTTGGGCAGTGGTTTGGTCATCCTCTGTCATTTGTCCCCTTCTTGACTCTTTGCTACTTTGAGCTGAGTTATTCAATGTCTTCCCGCTCCTTAGTTGGACAGCTTGGCATTCTTCTGTTATCTGTTTAGATAGCTACTGTCTTGTCTGATTCAATTGTGCTTCTATATTCTTGTTAGCATTTTTAGTATCTTGGAGCATCTCTTTGAATTATGCCAATTGTTTTGTCATAAAGAGTAATTGCTGATTAAGTTCCACAATCTGTTCTTTAGGATTGGGATCAGTAGCTACTGCCATAGCCTCTTCTTTTATGGAGGACTCACTGTTTGAGTACAGATGTTGATTTCTAGCAACTGTATCTATGAGTTCTTAGCCTCTTCAATTGTTTTTCTCATGTGTATAGATCCACCAGCTGAGTGGTCTAGGGACATCTGAGCTTTTTCTGTAAGCCCATAGTAAAAGATGTCTAACTGTACCCACTCTGAAAACATTTCAGAAGGGCATTTTCTCAGCATCCCTCTGTACCTCTCCCAGGCATTATAAAGGGATTCATGATCCTCTTGTTTAAAGCCTTGGATGTCCAGCCTTAGCTGTGTCATCCTTCTTGGAGGGTAAAATTCATTCAGGAATTTGTCTGTTAATTGCCTCCATATTTTTATGCTTGATGTGGGTTGGTTATTTAACCACCTCTTAGCTTGATCTTTTACAGCAAATGGAAACGATAATAATCTGTAGACAACCTGATCCACTTCTTTATCACGTACTGTGTCAGCAATTTGTAAGAACTGTGCCAGAAACTCAGTAGGTTCTTCCTGTGGAAGACCGGAATACTGGCAATTTTGCTGCACCATGATAATGAGCTGCGGATTTAGCTCAAAGCTGCTTGCTTTGATGGGAGGTATACAGATGCTACTCCCATATACAACTGTAATGGGGTTAGCATATGACCCCAGAGTCCTTCTGGACTGTTCACTTCCACTTATGTCCATGATGGAGAAAAGGGAATTGATATGAATTATTTTTTTTCTTTTTTTTAAAAAGTAACCGAAAATAATAAGTAAAATAAATGGAAAATAAAATAAAATTTCGAAACAAAAAGAAAATAAAAGAAAATTGAAAACTAAATTAATTAATCAAATAAAAAAATTTTGAAATTAGCAATTAAAAAGATATGATCGAAAATTATTTTGAAAAAGATATGAAAAGATCAATTTTTGAAATTAGAATATTGACTTGACTAAAAAAAAGATATGATTTTGAAAATCTTTGACTAAATTAATGCAAAATTTCGAAAATTATGAGTAAAATAAGGAAAAGATATTTTTTTGATTTTTGAATTTTAATGAGGAAAGAGAAAAACAACAAAATGACTCTAAACTTAGAAATTTTAAATCAAAACAATGAAAAAAAACAAGAAAATATTGAATGTCAAGATGAACACCAAGAACACTTTGAAGATCAAGATGAACACCAAGAACAAATTTTTGAAAACATTTAAGTAAATAAAATCACAAGGGACACCAAACTTAAAATTTTTAGAAAACCAAACACAAATTTTTGAAAATTTTAAAGAAAAACAACAAGAAGACACCAAACTTAAAATTTTTAAAAATCAAGAAAGTACTAAACACATGCAAATTTCAAAAAATAAAAGAAAGTAAAAGCATGCAATTGACACCAAACTTAAAATATGAAACTAAACTCAAATAAAAGACTCTAAACCAACAAAAATAAATTAGTCCTAATCTAAGCAACAAGATAAACCGTCAGTTGTCCAAACTCGAACAATCCCCGGCAACGGCGCCAAAAACTTGGTGCACAAAATTACAATCACACTTTTGCAACTCCGTACAACTAACCAGCAAGTGCACTGGGTCGTCCAAGTAATACCTTACGTGAGTAAGGGTCGATCCCACGGAGATTGTCGGCTTGAAGCAAGCTATGGTTATCTTGTAACTTTTAGTCAGGATATCAATAATTCTCAGATTTAATTGTAAAAAGTAAAAGAACATGAAATAAATACTTGTTATACAGTAATGAAGAACAGGTTGAGGCTTTGGAGATGCTTTGTCTTCTGAATCTCTGCTTTCCTACTATCTTCTTCTTCATGCATGCAAGACTCCTTCCATGGCAAGCTTTATGTTGGGTATCACCGTTGTCAATGGCTACATCCCGTCCTCTCAGTGAAAATATTCCAAATGCGCTGTCACCGCACGGTTAATCATCTGTCGGTTCTCGATCATGTCGGAATAGGATCCATTGATCCTTTTGCGTCTGTCACTATGCCCAACACTCGCGAGTTTGAAGCTCGTCACAGTCATCCCTTCCCAAATCCTACTCAGAATACCACAGACAAGGTTTAGATGTTCCGAATCTCAAGAATGACCGCTAATGATTCTAGCTTATACCACGAAGACTCTGATTTGAATCATGAGGCTAAGAGATATGCATTCAATCTAAGGTAGAACGGAAGTGGTTGTCAGGCACACGTTCATAGGTGAGAATGATGATGAGTGTCACGGATCATCACATTCATCAAGTTGAAGTGCGAATGAATATCTTAGAATGGAAGCAAGCGTAATAGAATGGAAAACAGTAGTAATTGCATTAATTCATGAAGAACAGCAGAGCTCCTCACCCCAACAATGGGGTTTAGAGACTCATGCCGTAGAAAATACAATAAGAAACATGTAGAATGTCATGAGGTACAATATGAATCACTGAAAGTAGTATTTATAGTAAACTAGTGACCTAGGGTTACAGAAAATGAGTAAGCTAGGGTGTTTATTGTAAAATTCCACTTCCGGGGCTCACTTGGTGTGTGCTTGGGCTGAGCATTGAAGCTTTCATGTTAGAGACATTTCTTGGAGTTAAACGCCAGCTTTTATGCCAGTTTGGGCGTTTAACTCCAGCTTTTGTGCCAATTCTGGAGTTAAACGCCAGAATTCTTGAGCTGACTTGGAACGCCTGTTTGGGCCATCAAATCTCGGGCAAAGTATGGACTATTAGATATTGCTGGAAAGCCCAGGATGTCTACTTTCCAACGCAATTGAGATCGCACCAATTGGGCTTCTGTAGCTCTAGAAAATCCATTTCGAGTGCTGGGAGGTCAGAATCCAACAGCATCTGCAGTCCTTTTTCAGTCTCTGAATCAGATTTTTGCTCAGGTCCCTCAATTTCAGCCAGAAAATACCTGAAATCACAGAAAAACACACAAACTCATAGTAAAGCCCAGAAAAGTGATTTTTATTTAAAAACTAATAAAAACATAATAAAAACTAACTAAAATGTACTAAAAACATACTAAAAATAATGCCAAAAAGCGTATAAATTATCCGCTTATCATATATAGACAAGGATGGTGATCTCAATTACCTATGTCTAGCCAAGAGTTCTTTTCCCTTTTTTTATTAGTTCTTGTTATTTTACTTCCTTGTCATTTATTTTCTTGCTAATTATCAAATCAAACCCCCTTACCCCCTTTGTACTTCCTTGTGAGACGATCCGGAGTCTAAATACTTCGGTTATAAATTCATTGGAGTTTGTACTTGTGACAACCAAAATTTTTTATTGGGAGGATTGTTTGTTGGTGTAGAACTATACTTGCAACGAGAATTAACTCATTTTTTGTGAAATTCTATACCGACACGACAATTCTCCTTAAATCACTTATAAGTTTGGGTTTTGAATCCTGCTTTGTGAGGAGATATTTTAGAGTAGTGTGGTCAGTGTACACAATCACTTTTGATCCCACTAAATAAGATCTAAACTTGTCAATGGCATAAACCACTGCAAGCAACTCCTTTTTTGTGGTTGTCTGATTCTTCTGTGCGTCATTCAAAACACGGCTAGCATAGTAAATGATGTGCAGAAGCTTGTTATGCCTCTGTCCCAATACCGCACCAATGGCATGGTCACTGGCATCACACATTAGTTCGAATGGTAATGTCCAGTTTGGTGCAGAAATGACAGGTGTTGTGACCAACTTAGCCTTCAGAGTCTCAAAGGCCTGCAAACACCCTATGTCAAAGATAAATGGTATGCCAGCAGCTAGCAGATTTCTCAGAGGTTTTGCGATTTTTGAAAAATCCTTTATAAACCTCCTATAGAATCCTGCATGCCCCAGAAAGCTTTTGATTACCTTAACATTGGTGGGTGGTGGTAATTTTCCAATTACCTCTACCTTAGCTTGATCCACCTCTATTTTCTTGTTCAAAATTTTATGCCCAAGGACAATTCCTTCAATCACCATAAAGTGACATTTTTCCCAATTTAAAACCAGGTTAGTCTCTTGGCATCTTTTCAGAACAAGTGTTAGATGGTTAAGACAGGAGCTAAATGAGTCTCCAAATACTGAAAAGTCATCCATGAAGACTACCAGAAATTTTTCTACCATATCAGAGAAGATAGAGAGCATGCACCTCTGAAAGGTTGCAGGTGCATTGCACAAACCAAAAGGCATTCTTCTGTATATAAATACTCCAGATGGACATGTGAATGTTGTTTTCTCTTGGTCCTGAGGATCTACTACAATTTGGTTGTAACCTGAATAGCCATCCAAAAAGCAGTAGTATTCATGACCTGCTAGTCTCTCTAGCATCTGGTCTATGAATGGTAAAGGAAAATGATCCTTCCTGGTAGCTGTATTGAGCCTTCTGTAGTCAATACACATACGCCACCCTGTGACTGTTCTTGTAGGAACCAGTTCATTCTTTTCATTATGAACTACTGTCATTCCTCCCTTCTTAGGGACAACATGGACAGGGCTCAACCAGGGGCTATCAGAAATAGGATAAATAATCCCAGAATAGGATCTTGTGCATGCATCTGGCTGGGCTAATGCCCTTAAGATCACTTATGGACTACCCAAGAGCTGTCTTGTGTGTCCTTAGCACCTGAATTGGTGCTTTCTCTTCTTGTGGCTCTAAAGCAGAGCTTATGATTACAGGAAAAGTGTCACCTTCTCCCAGAAATGCATATTTCAGGGATGGTGGTAGTGGTTTGAGCTCGGGTTTAGGAGGTTTCTCCTCTTTTAGAGGAGTTTTCAGAGGTTCTTTTATTTCCTCTGGTTCCTCCAGATCAGGCTGAACATCTTTAAAAATGTCATCTAGCTCTGATTTAAGACTTTCAGTCATATTGATCTCTTCCACCAGGGAGTCAATAATATCAACGCTCAGGTAGTATTCTGATGTGTCTGGATGCTGCATAGCTTTGACAACATTTAACTTAAACCCATCCTCATTGACTCTCAGGGTTATCTCCCCTTTTTGGACGTCAATGAGGGTTCGTCCAGTTGCTAGGAATGGTCTTCCTAGAATGAGAGTTGTACTCTTGTGCTCCTCCATTTCCAGCACTACAAAGTCAGTAGGGAAGGCAAATGGCCCAACCTTGATAATCATGTCCTCAATTATGCCCGATGGGTATTTAATGGAGCCATCAGCAAGTTGAAGACAGATCCGGGTTGGTTTGACCTCTTCAGTCAAGCTAAGCTTTCTGATAGTGGATGCAGGGATTAGGTTGATACTTGCCCCAAGATCACATAGAGCTATCTTGGTATAAACACCCTCTAATGTGCATGGTATCATAAAGCTTCCGGGATCTTTAAGCTTTTCTAGTAAGCTTGTTAGGATGACTACACTGCATTCTTCAGTGAGAAAAACTTTTTCTGTTTCCCTCCAATCCTTCTTATGACTTAAGATCTCTTTTATGAACTTAGCATAAGAGGGTATTTGTTCAAGTGCCTCTGCAAATGGAATCTTTATTTCAAGAGTCCTGAGATAGTCTTCAAAGCGGGCAAATTGTTTATCCTGTTTTGCTTGGCGGAGTTTCTGAGGATAAGGCATTTTGGCTTTATATTCTTCAACCTTAGTTATTGCAGGTTTATTCCCTACAGAGGTGGTTGAAGAAGCCTTCTTAGAGGGGTTACCATCAGCACTTGCAGGAGTCTGATCCCTCTTTGGCGTTTGAACGCCAGGCTTGGGGGCTGGATGTGTGTTTAACGCCAGATTCCCTCCCCTTTCTGGCATTTGAACGCCAGAACTGGACATGGACTGGGCGTTTAACGCCAGTTTTTCATCCTTTTCTGGCGTTTGAACACCAGAGTTATTCATCTCTGGGATCTTACTGTCCTCAGAGGGATTTTGGGTAGCAGGTTGCTCATCCTCTGTCAGCTGTTCTTTTCTTGGCTTTCTGCTGCTTTGAGTTGAGGTATTTAATGTTTTTTCACTTCTTAATTGAACTGCTTGGCACTCTTCTGTTATCTGTTTTGATACCTGCTATTTTGTTTGATTCAATTGTGATTCCATATCCTTGTTAGCATTTTTGGTTTTTTGTAGCATCTCCTTAATTTCTGCTAACTGCCTTGTTATAGAAGATAGTTGCTGATTAAGTTCAGCAACTTGTTCCTGAGGACTAAAGTCAGTTGATACTGCCTTAGCTTCATCTTTCATAGAGGATTCACTACTTATATACAGATGCTGATTTCTAGCAACTGTATCAATAAGCTCCTGAGCCTCTTCAATAGTCTTTCTCATGTGTATAGATCCACCAGCAGAGTGGTCTAGAGATATCTGAGCTTTTTCTGTAAGCCCGTAGTAGAAGATGTCTAATTGCACCCACTCTGAAAACATTTCAGAGGGGCATTTCCTTAGCATCCCTCTGTACCTCTCCCAAGAATTATAAAGGGATTCATCATCCTCTTGTTTAAAGCCTTGGATGTCCAGCCTTAGCTGTGTCATCCTTTTTGGAGTTGTCTGATAACTGTTTCCATGTTCTTATGCTTGCTGTGGGTTGGTTATTTAACCACCTCTTAGCTTGATCTTTTACAGCAAATGGAAACAGTAACAGCCTGTATACATTCTGATCTACCTCCTTGTCATGCACTGTGTCAGTAATTTGCAAGAACTGCACCAGAAACTCAGTAGGTTCTTCCTGTGGAAGACCGGAATACTGGCAATTTTGCTGCACTATGACAATGAGCTGAGGATTTAGCTCAAAACTGCTTGCTTTGATGGGAGGTATATAGATGCTACTCTCATATGTAGCAGTAATGGGGTTAGCATATGACCCCAGAGTCCTTCTGGACTGTTCATTTTCATTTAGGTCCATGATGGATAAAATAGAATTGATATGAATTGCAAACAAAATATATTTTTGTTAAGTAGAAACAAACCGAATTATTAAGAATAAATAAAAATAATAAGATAAAATAAAATAATTAGAAATTAAAATGTAAATTTCAAAAACTAAGAGAAAAATAAATTTGAAAACAAAAATAATTATGTAATTAAGAAGATTTGAAAAACTTTGGATATGATTTTTGAAAAAGATTTTGAATTTTGAAAAAATTCAAAACCAAGATAAGATAGAATAGAAAGTTTTAAAATAAAAATCTAAATTTTTAAAGGAAAATTCAAAAATTAATTAAAATAAAGACAAAAGATATTTTTGAATGTAATGAATGGTGTGGGAAATCATGATCGTCCATTCCTTGGTAACGGCGTCAAAAACTTAATACACACATTCATAATTTTAGTTCTTCGTCACAACTTCGCACAACTAACCAGCAAGTGCACTGGGTCGTCCAAGTAATAAACCTTACGTGAGTAAAGGTCGATCCCACGGAGATCGTCGGCTTGAAGCAAGCTATGGTCACCTTGCAAATCTCAGTCAGGCGGATTCAAATGGTTATGGTGAATTGATAGTTAAAATATAATTGAAATATAAAATAGGATAGAAATACTTATATAATTCATTGGTGAGAATTTCAGATAAGCGTATGGAGATGCTTTTGTTCCTTCTGAACCTCTGCTTTCCTACTGTTTTCATCCAATCCTTCATACTCCTTTCCATGGCAAGCTGTATGTTGGGCATCACCGTTGTCAATGGCTACTTCCCGTCCTCTCAGTGAAAATGGTCCAAGATGCATTGTCACCGCACGGCTAATCATCTGTCGGTTCTCAATTATACTGGAATAGGATTAAGTAATCTTTTTGCGTCTGTCACTGCGCCCAGCACTCGCGAGTTTGAAGCTCGTCATAGCCATCCCTTCCCAGATCCTACTCGGAATACCACAGACAAGTTTTAGACTTTCCGAATCTCAAGAATGGCCACCAATAATTCTAGCCTATACCACGAAGACTCTGATCGTAAATCAGGAGGCTAAGAGATATGCATTCAAGCTTGTTTAAATGTAGAATAGAAGTGTTTGTCAGGTGCGCGTTCATAGGTGAGATGATGATGAGCGTCACATAATCATCACATTCATCATGTTCTTGTGTGCGAATGGATATCTTAGAGAAGAAATAGGCTTGAATTGAATAGAAAAACAATAGTACTTTGCATTAATTCATGAGAAACAGCAGAGCTCCACACCTTAATCTATGGTGTGTAGAAACTCTACCGTTGAAAATATATAAGAACAAGGTCCAGGCATGGCCGAATGGCCAGCCTCCCTAAAGGTCTAAAATAGCATAAAACTGATCAAAGATTAGACTCCTAATATGATAATAAAAAGTTCTATTTATACTAAAACTAGTTACTAGGGTTACAGAAATAAGTAAATGATGCAGAAATCCACTTCCAGGCCCACTTGGTGTGTGCTTGGGCTGAGAATTGAGCTTTCACGTGTGGAGTTCTTTCTTGGAGTTAAACGCCAGTTTGTAACCTGTTTCTGGCGTTTAACTCTGCTTTGCAACCTATTTCTGGCGTTTAACTCCAGAATAGGGCAGAGAGCTGGCGTTGAACGCCAGTTTGCGTCATTTAAACTCAGGGAAAGTATAGACTATTATATATTTCTGGAAAGCCCTGGATGTCTACTTTCCAATGCAATTGAGAGTGCGCGATTTGGACTCTTTTAGCTCTAGAAAATCCATTTTGAGTGCAGGGAGGTCAGAATCCAACAGCATCTGCAGTCCTTCTTCAACCTCTGAATCTGATTTTTGCTCAAGTCCCTCAATTTCAGCCAGAAATTACCTGAGATCACAAAAAACACAAAAACTCATAGTAAAGTCCAGAAATGTGAATTTTATTTAAAAACTAATAAAAATATACTAAAAACTAACTAAATCATACTAAAAACTATGTAAAAATAATGCCAAAAAGCGTATAAATTATCCGCTCATCACAACACCAAACTTAAATTGTTGCTTGTCCCCAAGCAACTAAAAATCAAATAGGATAAAAAGAAGAGAATATACTATAAATTCCAAAATATCAATGAAACTTAGCTCCAATCAGATGAGCGGAACTAGTAGCTTTTTGCCTCTTAAATAGTTTTGGCATCTCACTTTATCCATTGAAGTTCAGAATGATTGGCATCTATAGGAACTTAGATTTTAGATAGTGTTATTGATTCTCCTAGTTTAGTATGTTGATTCTTGAACACAGCTACTTTATGAGTCTTGGCCGTGGCCCTAAGCACTCTGTTTTCCAGTATTACCACCGGATACATACATGCCACAGACACATAACTGGGTGAACCTTTTCAGATTGTGACTCAGCTTTGCTAAAGTCCCTAATTAGAGGTGTCCAGGGTTCTTAAGCACACTCTTCTTTTTTCTTTGGACTTCGACTTTAACCGCTCAGTCTCAAGTTTTCACTTGACACCTTCACGCCACAAGCACATGGTTAGGGACAGCTTGGTTTAGCCGCTTAGGCCAGGATTTTATTCCTTTGGCCCTCCTATCCACTGATGCTCAAAACCTTGGATTCTTTTTATTACCCTTGCCTTTTGGTTTTAAGGGCTATTGGCTTTTTGCTCTTGCCTTTTGGTTTAAAGAGCTTTTGGCTTTTTCTACTTGCTTTTTCTTTTTCTTTCTCTCTTTTTTTCACCAATTTTCTTTTCTTTTCTTTTCTTTTCACAAACTTTTGTATTCACTGCTTTTTCTTGCTTCAAGAATCAATTTTATGATTTTTTCAGATCATCAATAACATTTCTCCTTTTTCATCATTCTTTCAAGAGCCAACATATTTAACATTCATAAACCACAATATCAAAAGACATATGCACTGTTTAAGCATTCATCCAGAAAACAAAGAGTATTGTCACCACATCAAAATAATTAAACTAGTTTCAAGGATGAATTCGAAACCATGTACTTCTTTTTCTTTTGTTTTTAGAACAGTTTTCAATTAAGAGAGGTGATGGATTCATAGGACATTCATAGCTTTAAGACATAGACACTTAAACACTAATGATCATGTAATAAAGACACAAACATAAATAAACATGAAGCATAGTAAACGAAAAATAGGAAAATAATAAGGTCAAGGAGATTAAGGAATGGGTCCACCTTAGTGAGAGTGACGTCTTCCTCTTCTTGAAGAACCAATGGTGCTCTTAAGCTCCTCTATGTCTCTTCCTTGTCTTTGTTGCTCCTCCCTCATAACTCTTTGATCTTCTCTAATCTCATGGATGATGATGGAGTGCTCTTGGTGCTCCATCCTTAGTTGTCCCATGTTGGAGCGTAATTCTCCTAGGAAAGTGTTGATTTGCTCCCAATAGTTTTGTGGAGGAAAGTGCATCCCCTGAGGCATCTCAGGGATTTCATGGTGAGGAATTTTCTCATGCTCTTGTTGAGGTCCATGATCTCTTATTTGTTCCATCCTTTTCTTAGTGATGGGCTTGTCCTCATCAATGAGGATGTCTCCCTCTATGTCAATTCCAGCCAAATTGTAGAGGTGGCAAATGAGGTGAGGAAAGGCTAACCTTGCCAAAGTGGAGGACTTGTCAGCCACCTTGTAGAGTTCTTGAGGTATAATCTCATGAACTTCTACTTTCTCCCCAATCATGATACTATGGATCATGATGGCCTGGTCTACAGTAACTTCAGACCGGTTGCTAGTAGGAATAATTGAGCGTTGGATGAACTCCAACCATCCTCTAGCTATAGGCTTAAGGTCCGGTCTTCTCAATTGAACCGGCTTGCCTCTTGAGTCAACTTTCCATTGAGCTCCTTCCACACATATGCCCATGAGGACTTGGTCCAACCTTTGATCAAAGTTGACCCTTCTAGGGTAGGGGCATGCGTTTTCTTGCATCATTGGCAAGTTGAACGCCAACCTTAAATTTTTCAGACTGAAATCTAAGTATTTCCCCCGAACCATGGTAAGCCAATTCTTTGGATTTGGGTTCACACTTTGATCATGGTTCCTAGTGATCCGTGCATTTGCATAAAACTCTTGAACCATTAAGATCCCGACTTGTTGAATAGGATTCGAGAGAACTTCCCATCCTCTTCTTCTAATCTCTTGTCAGATCTCCGAATATTCGCTCTTTTTGAGCTTGAAAGGAACCTCAGGGATCACTTTCTTCTTGGCCACAACTTCATAGAAGTGGTCTTGATGGACCTTTGAGATGAAATTTTCCCTCCATCCATGCCCAGGCATGATCCACGCGTACGCGTGATAAACCCCGATTTTGTGGTTTATCTTGTGCTTAATTTGGGGGATTTTATCACCTTTTCTCACATTTATTCAATGAAATAGCATGGTTTTGCAATTCTCCCTTGAATTGTACTTAAATGTGAAAACATGCTTCTTAGGCCCTAAAATTGGTAATTTTAATTCACTTTAATTCCATTCGATGCGTTGATGTATTTTTTGAGTGATTTCAGGTTCATAGGGCAAGTATTGGATGGAAGAAGTGAGGAAAAAAGCATGCAAAGTGGGAGAACTCATGAAGAAATGAAGGAACCGTAAAGCTGTCAAGTCCGACCTCTTTGCACTCAATCGACTATAACTTGAGCTACAGAGGTCCAAATGAGGCGGTTCCAGTTGCGTTGGAAAGCTAACATCCGGGGCTTCGAAATGATATAAAATTTGCCATATGTTGGTTTGCGCTAAGGGGCGCGCACGCGCCATGTACGCGTGCGCGCCGATTCTGCCGTGATCCACTAAGGTGAAATCGCCCCCAGCGATTTCTGAAGCACTTTGGGCCCAACCCAACTCATTTCTAATGCTATTTCATGCAGAATTCAAGCTTGGGCAAAAGGGGGGAGCAATTAGTTTAGCCAACATGAGCCTTTAGTTAGTTTTCTAGAGAGAGAAGCTCCATCTTCTCTCTAGAATTAGGTTAGGTTAATTTCTCTTAGATCTAGGTTTAATGACATGTTCTCATCTTGTTTCTTCTATGAATTCTTGCTTCTACACTTTCATTCTTTTAGTTTATAATGTTAACTTTGCTTGTATGCTCTCTTTTATGTTCATGCACTCATGTTGAATTTAGATTTCTTTTAATGCAATTTGATGTTGATGTTTCTTTTTATTAATGATTTGAGTGTTGATTTACTTTTAATGCAATTGGTAGTTGGTAGATTTATTATTTCTTACACATTCATCATGCTTTCCTTTTATGCCTTCCAAGTGTTTGATCAAATGCTTGGAAGGATGTTAGAGTAGATTTTGAGCATTCTTGGCTTGGAAAGAGTAATTAGGCAATCTTGAGTCATGAAAACCTAACTTTTGTTGGCGATCTAGAGTTGTTTGCTAGTATTGTTTCCATTGACGCTAATCTTTTGCTAATTTAATTAGTAAGTTGGTTAGGACTTTTGGATTGAGATTAGCTAGTCTCATTAGACTTTCTCCCTATTTTTTGGAGTTGACATAATGAGATAAATTCTTGTTTATATTTGTGACATGATTAATTAGTCTTGTTTGACATTCTCCCTATTTATTGGAGTTAACTAAATAAGATGAATTAATCATTGCATGACTAGGATGGAAAGCCTATGATCTCAATTCATTGCCATGAATGTCTTTCTTTATTAATTGTTTTCTTTATTACTTGCCTAATTTACTTTTCTTGTCATTGATTTTAGTGTCCCAATATCAACCAAAAACCCCCTTACCCCTTCATAGCCAATAATTGATCACTTCATTGCAACTCTTCGTGAGATGACCCGGAGTCCGAATACTCCGGTTAATTTTCATTTGGGGTTTGTTCTTTGTGACAAAACTCAATATTTTAATTTGATGTGAGGATTGACTATCGGTTTGGACTATACTTACAATGGAATTATTTGGAGGAATTCCGAACCGGTAACAATTCTTGTTCATCAAATTAATGGCGCCGTTGCCGGGAAGTTGCAATGGTGTTACATTATTGGTTATTGTATATATGTGAATATTGTGAATATTGCTTTTGTGAGTTCTTGCTAGTTTTAGGATTTGGTTTTCTTTGTTTCTTATTTGATTTTATTTTTCTTCTCTCTTGCTATCATGAGTTCTCACTTTGGCTATGAGTTTGGTTCTAACTATGTTGTAGGAAATGAGAACCTCAATGAAGATGTGCATCAAGGATGGGATAGCCAAAGGTGGGAGGAGCCATATGCATATGATCAATCCTCATGGCAACAACCTCCACCAATGCACTATGAAGAAGAGCCATTCTATGATGCATGCCAATCCAATGGCTATGGTGAATTCCCTTGTGACTTTCAAGAACCACCACCATATGCCTATGAGCCATATCCTCAACATAGCCCTCAACCATACTCACAAGCCCCTTCTTACCAACCATCTTCATATGACCCTAATCCATACCCACCATACCAACAATCATATGAGCCATATGAACCACACATAGAGCCACCACCACTCCAACATCAACATTTTCAAGAGCCACCCCCTCCATACTATTACCAAGAAGAACCACCTCCAACGCATGCAAATTTTCAACCACAGGATGAATTCTACTTTTCGCCACAACCACCTTCTGACTATAATACCTTCCCCTCAAACAATGAACCCTCTCTTCCACCATCACCCCCCCGATGAAGCCTCTGTGCTAGAATTAAGGGATCTTGAATCTTAGATCTTAAGGCAACACGAGAAAGATGAAAAGAATTTTAAGGAGTTAAGAGCAAAAATGGCCATCATGGTAGAAGCCATTGGCAACATAGTCTCATCCCGCCTAAGCCTATGTGATCAAGGCACTTCCATTGTGGAATGTGGAGAAGCAACGAAGGAGCTTAGTGAGGGAGTGAACTTGAAGCCCTAAGGTGAAGAAGAGGAGTTAAAGCAAGAAATGCAACAAGTGGAGGATGTAGAGGTTATTGAAGAAGAGGAAGAAGCAGTTGAAGACTTAGGAGATGCGAAACCACCTTGGGAGTCTAGGATTGAAGAAAACCCCTCCAAGATAATTGAATTTGATGCTAAGGAGGAATGTGCACAACCTCCAAGGCATATCTCTTATGAAGAATTGGATGGGATAGAGCAAGAATTGAGTTCCCTTGGTGATGAAGATCAAGCACCAAGTCTTAGTGGTGAAGAATCCTTTGAACATAAAGAACCTTCCCCCATTGGATTTGAAAGCAATGTGGAGGTAAATCTCTCTCGTCCTCCCATTTATAATTTGAGTAAGGGAATGGGTTTAGATAAAATTGTTGAACAAAGGATTGAAATTAAGAGATCTTGTGGAGAGGTGGAAGTCCTTAGAAAAAGGAGGATGGGAATTGAATACGCCTTGTCAAGACCCTTGGAATCACCTTTGCCTAGGTTGCCATCTACACCTTCATTTGAGTGGATAAAACTCATTTCTATTATCTTTATTATCCCACTTGAATATGGCTTGCTTGAAACGGATGGTCAACTTAGGATGCTTTGTGGGATGAAGCGTAAAAGAAAGATGTTTCGTGGTTGGCATTGTAAGTCTAGGCTCATTATGGTTGAAGCTTCAAGGAGTAAAGGTTGGACTAGTGCTCAGTTGGATGGGTCTAGGAGAATAGATTGGTGCTCCTATGAGAATTCATCTCTCTTGCCACCCAGAGGAAATCACCATGATCAACTCAAGGATGGGTGTGAAAACAAAGTGTGGGATCCTGGATCGCACAAGGAAGATCAACTTTGGGAGCCTATGGTTTGTGAAGAACTCCATCAAAGCTTGGAGTTATTAACTTTGAATGATGAAGCACAATGGAAGTCCAAGCATTGGTGGATGTTCAAGGATAGATTCAAGCACAAGCCACCTTGATGAGGAGCCCCCCATAAGTCCAACTTAAGGACAATAAACAAAAGTGCTAGGTGGGAGACAACCCACTACGGTAACATCTTTTCATTTTTCTCTTTTGTACATATTGGTGATTTAGGTTTAATTTCATGTTTTGATTACTTAGTTAAGTTTATTTGGGAGTCTAGTGGGTTAAATAAGGTTTTATGATGTTTCGGTAGTTGTTTGGAGGTTTGGAATGCTTGGTTTGGTGCAAAAACATAGAAAACAATTTTTGAAAAATAGAGCACCAACCCGCGCGTGCGCACACCTGGCGCGTAGGCACGCCTCAAGCATTTTCGACCATCCACGCGGACGCGCCATGTACGCGTACGCATGGATTGAATTTTTCCACCCTCCATACATTTTCCCGATAGTTGTGCCTGGAGTGTGCCAACTTTGTGCCCAAAGGTACGCGCACGCGCAGCATGTGCGGACGCGCCACTCTCAAAATAACCCACCGACGCGCATGCGTGCCGGACGCGCCCGCGTCGCTTCCATTTCATCCGTCCACGCTTATGCGCACATGACGCGCACGCATGGATTGCCCTGTTTCACCCACTTTCTTTTCTTCTCCTCTTTCCATTTCTTTCCTTCTTCTCTCTTCTCTTCTTTTCCTTCCACCCTCCAATCATCATCCAACACTACCAAACATCATGTAATACCATTTCTTCTAGTTAGTTAGCTAGTTTAATTTTTGTTTTCCATTATAAGTGTTGGATTACTAATCTTGTTTACCATTTACTGCTGCTTATTACTAATGGGATGTTAGTTTAACATCATTATTGTTATTGTCATTGTTGGATTCCTTTTTTGAGGTTGCAATTTATTACTTGGTCTTGAATTTTCATGTTGAACATTTGTGAATACCAAGTACTTGTTACATTGCCTTCATGCATCTTACCTCTTTGAATTGCATGTTTTGGCCGCCATGCATTCATCATCTATTGTTAGGTAATTGTACATTATCAATGCATTTTTTTTGGATGCTTGTTCTAATTGATCATCACCTATTTCATGCATTGAAATTGTAGAATTGTGAAATTGGATCAAAGCTTACCTAGTGACATATTTTTGAGCTTTGTAAATTTTTGTGGGCCATGCTTGCTATGTGATTAATTTCCACTTCTATATCCTTTTTTCTAAGTTCCATAGCATCCATGTGTTTCACCTCTATGTCATTTAGGTGTTGCAACAACTTCAACATGTGTCATTGTTTGATGTGTGAGCTCTCTAGACCATTTTGTTCACTAAGTCTACCTACACATCAATCAATGTCCATGCATTATCCAATTTCACAATTGCTTGATTTTTGCTTGAATGATTTTATGCTTCTTCACTACTTGTTTGGTTGCCTCAACCTACAAGTCTTTTAAAGTATCTCAAGCACACTAGAATGAGTGAAGTGCATGTTTTATTTTGTATAATTATGACACGATTTTTAAATACTACGGTGCGAGTTCTAAACCGCATGCAAGTTAGGACCCACACACTTATTTTTCATTAATGTCACACTAATTCACTCACTCATTTCTAGTGATTTACCTCATTCCAACAATCCATGCTTCCTTTCTTATGCATTTACTTGTCTTATTATCTCCTGTTTTCTATGTTCAGGATGAGTCATCATAAGCAAAAATGGAAGTGGGAGAAGAACACGCAGCATCGATTGACTTACCAACTGAAGGTAGCAATTAGGAAAGTCGCCGTACCCCCTTGTTCATCTTTGAGTGCACCGAGGACGGTGCAAACTTTTAAGTGTGGGGAGGTCGTCCGACCGCTCGGCATTTTTGGGTGACAAGTTTCTAATCCCAATACTTTTGCATTTCATTTTTAGGTCTTTTAGGATTTTTGGTTGCATTGCATATGTATATATTAAGCTTAGTCAAAATCATGATATCTTCCAAGGATTTTATCTATAGGGCACCCAATTGAAAAAAATTTTTTTTAGAACTTGCTTGAATTATATACTTTGTGGAACATGATTTTTGAGCTAAGAACACAAGCATGTGAGATTTGAGCCTAACCGTGTGGTTACATCATATATAACCACTTATTTTCATTCTTGTGTGCATTATTCTCTTCCTATGATTGTAATCTTTGATTTGTTTAATTCTATATGTCCATTATTTTGTGTATACATGCATTTATATGATTGAGGCCATCGTTCAAATAGCTCACTTACCCAAATAGCATACCTTTTATCTTCCATTGATAACCAATTTGAGCCTATGCTTAACCCATTTGTTCTTAAGTGTAGCACATTACAAGCCTAAGTGAAAAACAATAAATATCCCTTAATTTGGATCTTTGATTAGCTTAGGCTAGAGAGAGTGTTTATCATTTGATTTTGGGAAGTTGGGAACATAGGGTAAAGATAAAAGTGTGTTTGTTGAAAAATCTTGGGAATTGGGTACATACTCATGTATTAATCATGTGTAAACCATATGCATTGATGTTCTTGTATATATTTTAGTTGAAAAAAAATAATAAAAACAAAAAAAAATGAGAAAAACAAAAAGAAAATACATACATATATATATATATATATATATAAGAAAAAAAAAGAATTACAATAAAAAGGGGACAAAAATGCCCCAAAGTTCAAAGTTCAATAAAAGTCAATGCATATATGGGTGGTGATCAAAAAGAGAATGCATGAGTGTGTGAAAAAGTAAAGAATGGGTAGTTAGATTTGTTTAGAATTGTATAGGTTGTCATAGGTTAGGTGAAAAGTTTAAGTTAATCAAAGATTCAAATCTCAAGCCCACTTGACCACATGCATCCTACCTTTACCCTAGCCCCATTACAACCTATGGGAAAGTCCTCATGATATTTGTATGCATACATGAATTAATTGTTGATTGTTAGATGAAAAACAAATCTTGGAAAGCATGATTAGGGGAGAATTGAGTGAATCAACCCCATACACTTGAGTGACTAGAGCAGATACACATCCGGTGAGGGTTCGATTGCTCAATTACATGCTTCCACCCATGATCATCTTTTCTTGCAAGTTTGGAAAATCTTTTTAATAATTCAATTCAATTGTGGATTTGATTTGACTGTTATGGCTTTAGCCCTTGTACTTAATTATGTTTTTTTTGGAAGTTGACTTGTTTTGACCAAGTGGATGCATTCATATAGATAGATTGCATTTAGTTAGTTTGCATTGAATAAATGTCGATACCCCTTTGCTTATTTCTTGATATTAGCATGAGGACATGCTTAGTTTAAGTGTGGGAAGATTTGATAAACCCCGATTTTGTGGTTTATCTTGTGCTTAATTTGGGAGATTTTATCACCTTTTCTCACATTTATTCAATGAAATGGCATGGTTTTGCAATTCTCCCTTGAATTGTACTTAAATGTGAAAACATGCTTTTTAGGCCCTAAAATTGGTAATTTTAATTCACTTTAATTTCATTCGATGTCTTGATGTATTTTTTGAGTGATTTCAGGTTCATAGGGCAAGTATTGGATGGAATAAGTGAGGAGAAAAGCATGCAAAGTGGGAGAACTCATGAAGAAATGAAGGAACCGTAAAGCTGTCAAGTCCGACCTCTTTGCACTCAATCGACCATAACTTGAGCTACAGAGATCCAAATGAGGCGGTTCCAGTTGCATTGGAAAGCTAACATCCGGGGCTTCGAAATGATATAAAATTTGTTATATGTTGCTTTGCAATAAGGGGCGCGCACGCGCCATGTACGCGTGCGCATCGATTCTGCCGTGGCCCACTAAGGTGAAATCGCCCCCAGCAATTTTTGAAGCACTTTGGGCCCAACCCAACTCATTTCTAATGCTATTTCATACAGAATTCAAGCTTGGGCAAAAGGAGGGAGCAATTAGTTTAGACAACATGAGCCTTTAGTTAGTTTTCTAGAGAGAGAAGCTCCCTCTTCTCTCTAGAATTAGGTTAGGTTAATTTTTCTTAGATCTAGGTTTAATTACATGTTCTCATCTTGTTTCTTCTATGAATTCTTGCTTCTACACTTTCATTCTTTTAGTTTGTAATGTTAATTTTGCTTGTATGCTCTCTTTTATGTTCATGCACTCATGTTGAATTTAGATTTCTTTTAATACAATTTGATGTTGATGTTTCTTTTTATTGATGATTTGAGTGTTGATTTACTTTTAATGCAATTGGTAGTTGGTAGATTTATTATTTCTTACACATTCATCATGCTTTCCTTTTATGCCTTCCAAGTGTTTGATCAAATGCTTGGAATGATGTTAGAGTAGATTTTGAGCATTCTTGGCTTGGAAAGAGTAATTAGGCAATCTTGAGTCATGAAAACCCAACTTATGTTGGCGATCTAGAGTTGTTAGCTAGTATTGTTTCCATTGACGCTAATCTTTTGCTAATTTAATTAGTAAGTTGGTTAGGACTTTTGGATTGAGATTAGCTAGTCTCATTAGACTTTCTCCCTATTTGTTGGAGTTGACGTAATGAGATAAATTCTTGTTTATATTTGTGACATGATTAATTAGTCTTGTTTGATATTCTCCCTATTTATTGGAGTTAACTAAATAAGATGAATTAATCATTGCATGACTTGGATGGAAAGCCTATGATCTCAATTCATTGCCATGAATGTCTCTCTTTATTAATTGTTTTCTTTATTACTTGCCTCATTTACTTTTCTTGTCATTGATTTTAGTGTCCCAATATCAACCAAAAACCCCCTTACCCATTCATAGCCAATAATTGATCACTTCATTGCAACTCTTCGTGAGACGACCGGGAGTCCGAATACTCCGGTTAATTTTCATTTGGGGTTTGTTCTTTGTGACAAAACTCAATATTTTAATTTGATGTGAGGATTGACTATCGGTTTGGACTATACTTACAATGGAATTATTTGGAGGAATTCCGAACCGGTAACAATTCGTGTTCATCAACGCATGGATTTGATTTTATAACCCCCCTGACGCGAGAACACTAGCTCACTCGCGTGCCTCCTTCCCTCCTCCCTCAACGTTCCATTTTCCTTCTCCTCCCTCAAACCTCCATCACAGCAACCGACCCTCACCACCAAACCCCCACCGTAGCCACCGCCGGCAACCCCAGAACCGCCACTAACACTGCCCCTTCTTCTCCCTCCTTCTTTCTTCTCTTCTCCTCCTTATATCCCTTCTCAACCCCCTGTCTTCACCAAGCCACCGCGGATAGCAGCAGCGCCGCCGTGCCACTACCACCTCGCCGCCGTGCCACTCCTCTCCCCCTTCCTTTCCGATTCTAGTACCATACCTTCCCCAGGTTTCCATGTCTCCACACCTGCATTTCCATTTCATTTTCTGCTCACTTAAGTCAGTTTGCATATTTACTTTTTGTTCAAATTAGGATAGTTAGAATTGCATGTTCTTAGTGGATTTTAGGTGGTTAGGTTGCTAGGTTGTGGTTAGTGGATTTAGGTCTGATAAGTGCTCCGTTCCTGCTGTTTGAATTATCTGATTCTTAATTTGCTTTGCTATTTGACTGCTGTTTGATGCTGGTTGACTGCGAATTGCCATTGTTACTCTAAGTTCATATAACATGCTGATTGATGCTCTTTTTTGCACTGCTTTGAATCCATATGAGTTTTTGCTGCTTGTTTAATTCGGGAACACCTCAATTACTGCCGGGTTGCTACCGAAATTTTCGAAACAATTTTTGTTGTAGGGCTATTCAGTTGCACATTGTGGATTGAATTTGGCACTATTTTTACCTTGATAAATTTTCTTTTCGCCGAATTCATTCCATAATTCATTCGGTATGCACCTCCGTCATTATTTTGGTTTCCTCCCATGTGCATTTGACATTGCCATTGATGGTACCCAATGCTTGATTGATTATGGAATACAAGCTCATTGCTGTTGGATCTTATGCTTAATTCTTCTGTTTTTACATATGGTTTTGGTGCTTTTACTCATTACTGAATTCATAGGAAATCCAAACTGTTTACTGGACTTTGGGACATAGCCAACTGTTTTGTTTTGCTTTATGATTACTTACTGGTTTTGCACAACTTACTTTAGCTTTCGTTCCTCTTTTCCCTATCCACTGCTTGTTATGCTTTCCCATTAATTGTCTATTTGTTTCCCTGCTTTATTTGTTAATCTGTATCCTGGAATTTCTATTTTTCAGGATGTCTGATCCAAAAGAAAAGGGTAAGACTAAGGCCACCACGGGTAAGAGGAAAAGAGGCCAATCATCTGTGGCTCTATCAGATATTCTTCGGGATGATTCCTGGCGTGAGAAGAACTTCACTCCACAGGAAAAAAAAGATTAACTAGTGCCTGCAACTGACCCAATCAAGTTTGCAAATCGCTACTGTGAACTGAAATTTCCGGTCTTTGTGGATAAGAGGCACCTATATTTGGAAAAGACCCTTAGAATACCAACTGAATTACAGCAGTACATTATAGAAAAGATCAAACAGAGAGGCTGGTTCTTTCTAGAGAGAAAATTGACAGAGGTTAATGCATCCTGGGTCTGGGAATTCTACTACAACTATTACAAGACGACCCTGGATGCAGTACAGCTAAGAGGGAAACAGATTTTGGTTACTGAGGAGGCCATTGAAGATATCCTCCATTTCCAGCCTAAATCAAACGAGCCAGATGGTTATCAGAAGGCTGAGGAATCCATGAGGTTTATGAGCTTTGATTGGGATGCTATGAAGCGCACCATAGCCATTGATCCTGCTGTTCCCTGGGTTGTGGGTAAGTCGACGGTAAATCCTAAGGGCATTAGGATTATCTATCTTAATGATGAGGCTCGGCTATGGCAGCAAATCCTAAGTAACAATGTTATGCCGAGCATTCACGAGTCAGAGGTGCCGCCTGCTATGATCATTCTCATCTGGTGCGTTATGGAAGGCAAGGAACTATATCTCCCACGGTTCATCAGGAAGTACATGGCTAGAGTTCATGTTCGAGGCACTCTAGCATTTCCTTATCTGATTACCCAGATGGCCCGCCGAGCTGAGGTGCCATGGGAACGTGAGGATGAGAAGCCACCAGTTGCCGAATGCAAGAAGATCATCTCGCACGGCAAGCGGTTCGGCCTTCTAGGCCACAGACCACCCTCTCTTACTGCCTCTACTGATGCGGCCACATCCTCCACAGCACCTTCAGTATCCACAACACCCTCAATGTCTGCTGCACCACCCACATCCACAGTACTATCATCCGCTTCACAGCCAGTCTACCTTCTGGTACACCGCCTCTTTGAGTGCCTGGATCAGATGGAGCGCCGTAACTAGTGGCGTTATGAGCGGTCTGAGCGTCACAGTAAGCGATGCTACGAGCATCTGAAGCTGATGATCAGTTCGGGACATATTGACATCCCCTCCGAGCCTGACACGCCATCGGAGCCCTCTGAGGAGAAGGAGGATGAGTAAGAGGAGGAGGCACAGGTGGATGACCAGCAGCATGCACACCAGGAGTCCTAGCACGATGAGCCACAGCTTGAGCAGCCCACAGAGCCAGCAGAGCCACAGGCACCTGCAGAGCCATCACATTCAGAGCCAGCAGCACACCCCTCGACCGGAGACGACGGAGTTACAGGCGATGATCCTTCGCACCAGGCTTGACTGAAAGCATCGAGGACGATGCTATGATATAAGTGTGGGGAGGTCGCCATCTCTGGCGAATTTTATTTTGGTGAACTATTTCATATCTTTTATCCTATTTTTGCTTTATTTTGTATTTTTGCTTTATTTTATTTTATTTTATCTTATTTTCCTTTCAGTACTTGCACATTTTCTTTTATTGTACTTTTGCTTATTTTTACTTTGTTACATTTTGCACTTTGGGCTGTATATATCTAAGATATTTAGCTTAAATTGCACTCTTAGTTTATTAGTTGTGATATAGAAAAATATGGACTATTCAGCTTAGTTTACCCGTTTAGCATATGAGAATTTGGTTTGATTGAAAATAGAGAGTAAACTAAAAACTTTTAGTTTTCATAGTCACAACAATTCAGTTAGTATATATAGTAATAAGTGTTGGTCAATTGATGACATTTTCAAGGAATATATTTATTTTTAGGAAAGGCATTTAAGATTCACATTGAATTGAGTTAAACCCTCTTAGTAACTTGCATGAGTGGGCTTAATTGGAATATGGTTTTTGAGCCAAAGAACACACAACCTGTGAGTTTTCGAGCTTAATTGCATGGTTATATTATTTGACCATAATATTTTATTCTTGTGTGTTCCTTCACTATAATTGCAGACTTTACTTTGTTCCATTCTGTATGTCCACTGTTTAGTGTATTTATATGCTTGCATATGATTGAGGCCATTATTTGTCATTAACTCACTTATCCCAAATAGCCTACCCTTCCAATCAACCTTGTTTGCCACTTTGAGCCTTTTAATCCCCATTTATTCTGTAATTTCACCACATCACTAGCCTTAAATGGAAAAACAAATTAATTATCCCAAATTGAATCTTTGGTTAGCTTAAGATAGAGATTGGTATCAAATAAGTATGGGAAACCGTTGGAACTTGGGTTGATAAGAAAGTATTGAGTTTTATTGATAAAATATTGAGAATTTGGGTGCATACTCATGTGAGACCAAAACAATTAACACACCATATGCATTGATATGTTATATTTATTTTTACAAAAAATAAATAAATAAGTAATTAAATAAGGGGACAAAATTACCCCAATGCTAAGTTTAATAATCAATGCACATGTGACAAAATTAAAGATAATTTGGTACATGAGTGTGTGATGCAAAAGTGGGAATTATGGGTAGCTAGGCATGATTTTAGAAGATACATAGAGTGTATGTATGTTAGGTGAGGACTTAGACTAATCAGAGATTCAATTTATAGCTCACTTAGCCATACATATATCCTCACCCTTGCCTTAACCCCATTACAACCTTGAAAAGACCTCATGATGTTTCCATTTGTACATTAAATATTTATTGATTGGTTAGATGAAGAACAAAGTTTTAGAAAGCATGATTAGAAGAGATTTGAGTGGTTTAACCCCAAACACTGAGTGACTAGAGTGTATATACAATTCCAGTGAGGGTTCAATGGCTCATTTCCATATGTCCATATTTGATCATTACTTGTCTTGCAAGTTTGTGTACTCTTTTGATTAATTCAACTCAATTATGAATGTGTTTTAATATGACTGAGTCCTTGGTTGTGCATATATGATTCTTTGAAAATCTGACTCAATTTAACAACATGTATGCTTATATATATATATATATATATATATATATATATATATATATATATATATATATATATAGTAATTAGAATTGCATGATGCATGTAGGTAGCTTGCATTTAGATAGATTGCATTGCATAAGTCCCACCAATCTGCCTTCACTCTTTTTCAGTTTCTCTTGAGTTGAGCATGAGGACATGCTAATGTTTAAGTGTGGGAGATTGATAAACCACTATTTTATGGTTTATCTTGTGCTAATTTGAGTGATTTTTATCAACTCTTTGCTCACTTATTCATATAATTTGCATGGTTTTACAATTCCTTCCTTATTCTGTGATATAATTGAAAACATGTTTCTTAGGCCTTTAAACTGTCAATTTTAATTATTCTTTATTACCATTCGATACTGTGATCTGTGTGTTGAGTGTTTTCAGGTTTTATAAGGCAGGAATGGCTTAGAGGATGGAAAGGAAACATGCAAAAGTGTAAGGAACGTGAAAAATGAAGTATTTGAGAAACGGGCAGCGACGCGCACGCATGGGTGATGCGTATGCGTGCCTAGCGCAGAAGACGAGCGACGCGTACTCGTGACCGACGCGTACGCGTGACAAGGAAATTCGCCAAATGATGCGCACGCGTAACTGACGCATACGCGTGACATGCGCCACGTGCAGAAAGTTGCAGAAAGCGCTGGGGGTGATTTCTGGGCTCCTTCTTGGCCCAATTCCAAGCCCGAGAACACAGAATAGACGCTGCAGAATGGGGGAATCATTGGAGAACGGAATCCATTCATCAATTCACAACAATTTTGGTTTTAGATGTAGTTTTCTAGAGAGAGAGGCTCTCTCCTCTCTCTAGGTTTTAGGATTTCTCTTAGTTTAGGTTTATTTCTTCTCAATTCCAGGTTCAATGTTCCTTTAATTTAATTTCTCTTCTACTTTTAATTATCCTAGCATTCAAGTTTATTTATTTTTCCAATTTGGTTTATGAACTCCATGTTAGATTTGAATTCTTTATTTAATGCAATTTGAGGTATTTCATATTTATGATTTTAATTTAGCTTTTTACATTCTTAGCTTGAATTGAGTAATTGGAGACGCTTGAGTTATCAAACTCCTTTCTTGATTGATAATTAAAGGTCGTTAATTGACTTGAATCCCACTAACTCTAGTCTTTCCTTGGGAGTTGACTAGGACTTGAAGATTCATATTGATTTATCAATTTGACTTACCTTCATAGTTAGAGGTTAACGAAGTGGGAGCAATGAACAATTCTCATCACGATTGATAAGGATAACTAGGATAGGATGTCCAATTCTCATATCTTGCCAAGAATTCATTTAGTTATTAGTTTATTTTCTCATTATTTACATTCCTTGTTCAAACTCTCAAAAACCCAAGGATATAACTTTTCCATAACCAATAATAAATCATACTTCCCTGCAATTCCTTGAGAGACGACCCGAGGTTTAAATACTTCGGTTATTATTTTTATTGGGTTTGCTTTAGTGACAAACAAATTTTTGTACGAAAGGATTCTTTGTTGGTTTAGAAACTATACTGGCAACAAGAACTTATTTGTGACATTCTTTACCAGCTGAAACCCGTTCGTCAAGCACTTGAGAGATTGTTAGCATGCATGTATGCTTGTGATTTTCTAAACTTAATTTGGTGTGTAAACACCAAACTTAGTTACTTGCTCTATGCAGTGAATTATATACATGCAAGAAAACTTCAGGTGCTGTTATTAATAAAACAACTATGAACCAAAAAGCAAACAATTGTTAAGTAGTTTCCCTGATTGTTTGGAGTCAGCGACTACTAATACTAAGGGTTGAAATGTGCTTTTAATGAAATCTTTAGTGGAACACCAAACTTAGAATCCCACATTCACCCTTTAAATTGTTTTGGTGTACAATACCAAACTTAGCTCCTTGCAATACAGAGAAATCTACTTAACTCTTTAATTGAAATAACTAGGAAAAGAAAAACTACCTCTGGTTGGGTTGCCTCCCAACAAGCACTCTTTTACTATCATTAGGTTGACATTCTGTTCATGAACTTCTTCCTCTTCTTCCAGTTTATTAACAGGAATGACCTCAAGTGGAAAGAGGAACCAGCTACTGCCCCTTGTTTTGAGTGCCTCCTCCCAGCAAGCTTTCTTTTGTGATTTGCTTGATTGCACTTGCTTGTTGGGGTGGGGTGGGATGGCTTTTGGTTGACCTTCTCTTCTTCATGGATATGATCCTTTGTTTTTCGGTCACAATCCTCCTTTTGGTGCTTGTCTTTATGCCTTCACGTCTTTGATATCAAAACATGGGTGTTGTTGGATAGTTAGAGGATCATCTTCATCAAGAGCTTCTTGAATTAGTGATTCAATGAACTCACTCTTTATGCAACTCTCTGTTTCATTGGAGTGTGGACTCCCTTGATTGACTTCCTCCCTTTTTTCCTCATGATGTTGCATTGAGTCTTTTGGGAGTGAGTTTGCATGTTCCTTTGTCACCCCTAGTAGCCTCTGTGGGTATAGAGCTTTAGGCTTGTATACCCTCACAACCTCCTCCTTCTTCATAGGAATATCACTTGGTATGGATGCCTCTTTTTCTTGTTCTTCCGATTCCTCCCTTGTTCTTGACCGTTGAATGAACTCCTCTGTTTCCGGAGAGAGTGAGGTGGTCTCTTTTTGTGATCTCAGCTCTTCAATGAATTGTTCTTCAGAATAAGATTGTGCTATCAGTCTCAATTTTTCTTCATGCTCCCTTTTTACTATTTTCTCCTCTTCGTTTATCTTTATCATTTATTCAAGGAGGAGTTCTATACTAGCAAGTCTATCTTCTTCTCTACTTCTTTTGAGTTCTTCAATGATGAGTTCCATCCTAGCAAGTCTATCTAAAGGAGGTTGTGTAGGTTATGATGGTTGGTAGGGGTTGGCTTGTAAATGGAGTTGGTTGTTTTGTGGTTGTGTGTTCTGAAAGTGGTATGACTCTTGTGGGTAATGGATTGAGTTTTGTGGATGGTGAATGATGGAGGAAAAATCGTCGGTAAAGAATTTCACAAAAATAATTGCATTGCAAGTATAGATCTAAACCGACAATTAAACCTCAATCAAATTTAATTTGTTTGTCACTAAAGCAAACCCAATAAAAAGAAACCGAAGTATTTAAACCTCGGGTCGTCTCTCAAGGAATTATAGGAAAGTGTACTTATAATTGGTTATGAGATTGTATCTTTTTGGGTTTTGAGTTTAATAAGCAAGGAGCTCACCAAATGTCCAACTTAAGGACTTTAACTAAAATTGTTAGGTGGGAGACACCCCACCATGGTAGATTCTTTCTAATTTCCCTTTTATTTATATTAGTAATAAGTTAGATTTTTTTGTTGTTTTTAGATATGTTTATTTCGTTTAATTCATGGTTTAGTTGTAAAAAAAAACTGCGATCGACGCGTAAGCGTCGATGACGCGCACGCGTCACATGCAGGTTCGCAATATTAATAAAATGAACAGAGAGTTGTGATGGAACGACGCGGAAGGGGTGCTAGGTGGAAGGCCAGACCCACGCGTACGCGTGACTCACGCTTACGCGTCCCTTGCGTTTTTACCAATCTATGCGTACGCGTCGAATGAAAAATCGGCGTTATTGGTGAATTGGACAGAAAGTTGTGAGACCACTGTGCTGGAAGCATGTGAGTAGTCACGCGTACTCGTGACTGACGCTTGATGTGCATAAACTTGATATGCTACGATTTAGGAAATTGCACGATCGGCAAAATTCCTTCCGGCAAGTGCACCGGTTATCGTCAAGTAAAAACTCACAATAGAGTGAGGTCGAATCCCACAAGGATTGGTTGAGTGAGCAATTCGGATTAGAAGTATGTTCTAGTTGAGCGGAATCAAGATTTAGATGAGAATTGCGGAATGTAAAATTGCATGAATTAAAGAGCGAGAAGCTGAATTGCTGAAATTAAAAGGGATGGGGGTGATTGCATGAATTTAATTGCAGAATGTAAAGAGAAAGTGGTAAATCAGAAATGGGGAGTTCATTGGGTGTTAGGAGATATTGAGATCTCCGAATCAAAACAACTTTTATCCCTTCCTCAACCAATGCATTCATTGAATTTTGCTTGGCAATCTTATATGATTGGATCCCAATCCCTTGGCTCACCAATTCTCTCTAAAAACAAACAAATTCCCAATCCCTTGGTTTAAATGTTCATAAGAAGAGATGATGCTCGATCACTGATTATACCACACAGTTTCATGAACCACAATTTGGTAGGATTACATGTCACAATATCCATCCAAACCCCAATCCAATTCACTGTGAGAAAGCTTCTCTAGCATGAATCCTCCATTCCTTTCCCAAGGTTCCGAAGGATTCCAATTATGGGTAGTTTCTTTCCCAAGACAACTACCCAATGGAATTAGATCGAGAAGCTTTCTAACAAAATTCAAGAGAAAAGATTGAAGAAGAAGATAAAACTATTATTGATTCATTGAATTACAATAGAGCTCCCTAACCCAATGAAAGGGGTTTAGTGAGTCATAGCTCTGAATTTAATTACAAAACTAAAAGAAAATGATCCAAAGTTCTCCGTGTGTCAATCCTTTTTCGAGTGTGAGTGCCAACCAACTTAAATTCTATCCTATTTATACACTTTCTAAATTGAGCTTCTGTTGTGTTTCTTGGGCTTTGAGGCCTTTCCCTGATTTCCTTTTGCTTTGGGTTTATGATCCATAATCCTGATGAGGCTGCTGATCCAATTCTGTAACATTCATTGAACCAACTTAGTGATAATCAAGTAATGACACAAGACTCAACAAATTGAAGCTCCAGACTCATCAATCCTTCAGGCCCAATCCCATAAACCATGATATTCAATTGGGTTTCATACCATAATACGTTTAAGTTAATGTTTGTGCTCAAATGCTAACTTAAACTTCAATATATTTGGCCCAGAAACCCCTTTCAAAAAGTGGCGTTTAAGTTGAAGTTTAAGTTTCAGTTTAAGGTTAAACTGAAACTTAAACGTGGAAATGGAAGAAAGCAACCCAGGAGTGTGAAATGTCGAACACGTTTAAGCTTCAGTTTAAGGTTAAACTGAAGCTTAAACGTGGAAATGAAGAAAGCAACCCTGGAGGAGAGAAATAGTCGAACACGTTTAAGCTTCAGTTTAAGGTTAAACTGAAGCTTAAACGTGGAAATGAGAAAGCAACCCTGGAGGAGAGAAATAGTCGAACACGTTTAAGCTTCAGTTTAAGGTTAAACTGAAGCTTAAACGTGGAAATGAGAAAGCAACCCTGGAGGAGAGAAATAGTCGAACACGTTTAAGCTCCAGTTTAAGGTTAAATTGGAGCTTAAACGTGGAATGCTCCTGGTGCCTTTCTTACTTCTGGCGTTTAACCTCCAGTTTAAGGTTAAACTGGAGGTTAAACGTGGAAATGCTTCCTGGTGAGAAATTGTGTCGAACACGTTTAAGCTCCAGTTTAAGGTTAAACTGGAGCTTAAACGTGGAAATGTTCCCTTGGTGAAATTCTCATTCTGGCGTTTAACTTCCAGTTTAAGGTTAAACTGGAGGTTAAATGCCAGTTCCAGCATTTCTTAGCCTTCATGATTCTGGCGTTTAAGCTCCAGTTTAGGCTTAAACTGGAACTTAAACTCCACATGTGATATTCAAGCTTCCTTTATTGATTTTGTTGCTTCCTTGCCTAGCCTCTTCTTCCCTGAAATCATCCAAACAATTGCATCAAAGTCTTGCAAAATTTCATGAGAAATCTTCCATTCATAGCATTCAAGTAATATAACTAAAAACTCATGGAATTTGCATCAAAATCATACTGTTTGGATGGTTCATTGCTTTGTTATTCATTTAACCATTCTTGGTTACTTTAAGCTCAAGAAAATGCATAAAACAACTAAAACTAACAAAAAAATGCTAGTGAAACTAGCCTAAGATGCCTTGGCATCACAACACCAAACTTAATACTTGCTTGTCCCTAAGCAAGTCCTGAGTTATTTGAGAAGAAAGTATGAAACAGAAAGCAATTACATTGGCTATATTAGCAAGCATTTGAAGTTCATCAGAAGGGTTTTATGCAGAAAGTTGCAGCATCACTTTTTCATTCTTATCAGGTAAGATTATCACTTTTTCATTGCATCCATCAAACACTGCTATGGCCTCTTGTTATTCTTATGTCCTTGGCACTTTTCTCTTCTTTGTTTTTCTTTTCTTTTTCTTAGAGCTCCTTTGCTCCTTGTTTGCTTAGTGTCATGTGTTGCACAAGCCTTTGGCATTTTCTTTTTCTTATCAGTGCACTACACATATCCACTACAGGCATTTTAGTTCACATTTCTTCTTGAGACATTGGTGCCCAGCACCTCTTTGTGTGACTAAATGTTTTGTAATTAGGATGCTCTTGATAATGGACTTTTGGTTGATAATCCCGGGTTAGTTAACCCAAGTTACCAAGTGTTGAAACACTCCTCAGAACCTATTCATCCAAGCATATCCTTAATACATAAACACCACAGGCATTTGTCTTAGAAGTTCAAACCATTGGTGCCTAGCTTATTTTCTCATTTTTTTTTTGCTTTTTGGTTGCCCTTTTTCAGTGGCTTTTTCTTCTTCTTTTTCTTTCTTTTTCATGGCCAAAGACATTTATTCATCAAGATCCATAGACAGTTTTCAATTTCTACACAAAAAATGATAATTCTACACTCTATTTCCAGTGATCTGACTAAACAATCAAGCATGCATACCACCACTTAATTCTACTTGATTTGTCACTAATTGAGCCAAGTTACTTTTGTTCAAACTTTTCTTTTATTTTTGGAAACAGAACAAGCATGGCAAGCATTTGTTTAAGAAGGTGAAGTTATATCCAAACATCTAGGCATTCACTTTATTCAAAGCAATAAACAGACAAACATACTAGAAACTTCACATTCCAGAAAGATTCAACAATTACAGTTTAAACCAGAACAAGCATGCTTTTGTTTGCCCTTTTTAAAGAATTGTCAAGGAACAGCACCACCTTGTGAAATTCCTTGTTTTCTCTTTGTTGCCAGGAAACAATTTGATTTCTCCTTCTTCTCCTAGTTGTTGCTTCATGCTTTAAGATTCTTGTTTCCTTTCCTGCAAAGAGTGATGAAGTTGCTTGCTTCTCAAGCACTTGAGTGGTTAGCTCAACTATGTATGGGTAAGTGTCTGAGTCTTAAGTTGGTGTGTGAACACCAAACTTAGTCTCCTACTTACTTCTCTGTTCTTTGAATCCTTGAGTTCTCCTTGGAATGAAGTTGCTGCTAAGGATTTTAAGCATTTCTGTGATTGCTTAGAATGGTTGTTCCTTTCATATAATTCAAAGGTTGTTATGTTCAGTTGATCTTTATGGTGGAACACCAAACTTAGAGTCACACATTCCCCTTTGAATTATTGATCCACGAATTCATTATTTGGTGTGAAACACCAAACTTAATTCTTTGCAATGCACAGAAACTACTTCACCCTTTTTATTGAAACAAATAAAAGAAACAGCAAAGGGGTATTACCTCAGGTTGGGTTGCCTCCCAACAAGCGCTTCTTTAACGTCACTAGCTTGACGGTTGTCTTCCTCAGTTGAGGTGATATTTAACCTTGTCCTTCTCCTCCACATCTCCCAAGTAATGTTTGAGTCTTTGACCATTCACAGTGAAGGTTCGTTGTGACTTTTCTTCCATGATTTCTACTTGTCCATATTGGGAGACCTTGGTGACAAGGAATGGTCCAGACCACCTTGATTTTAGCTTCCCTGGAAATAGCTTCAGCCTAGAATTGTAGAGCAATACTTTTTGTCCTTCTTCAAATTTCCTTGGGGCTATGTTGCTGTCATGCTTCTTCTTTGCTCTTTCTTTGTAAATTTTGGCATTCTCATAAGCTTCAGCTCTGAATTTTTCCAACTCTTGAATTTGCAACATCCTTCTTTCTCCAGCAGCTTTGCTGTCCAAGTTCAAGATTTTCAAGGCCCAGAATGCCTTGTGCTCCAACTCCAGTGGCAAATGGCAAGCTTTTCCATACACTAGTTGGTAAGGAGACATTCCAATTGGTGTTTTGAAAGCTGTCCTATATGCCCAAAGAGCATCATCTAGCTTAATCGACCAGTCCTTCCTTGAAGTTCCCACAGTCTTTTCCAGGATTCTTTTGAGTTCTCTATTAGATATTTCGGCTTGCCCACTTGTCTGTGGATGGTATGGTGTGGCTACCTTGTGTTTGACTCTATATTTTAGAAGCAATGCCTCTAATGGTTTGTTGCAGAAGTGGCTTCCTCCATCACTGATGATTGCTCTTGGAACCCCAAAACGGCAAAAAATGTGTTTTCTGAGGAAGTTCATGACTACCTTATTATCATTGGTTGGAGTTGCTATTGCTTCAACCCATTTGGAGACATAGTCTACTGCCACAAGAATGTAATTATTTGAGTATGAGGTGGGGAAGGGTCCCATGAAATCTATCCCCCATACATCAAACAATTCAAGTTCCAGAATGAATTGTTGTGGCATTTCATTTCTTCTTGGCAGGTTCCCCGCTTTCTGGCATTCATGGCAGTGCTTCACTAGTTCCTTTGCATCTTTGAAGATAGTGGGCCAATAAAAACCACACTGCAACACCTTAGCTGCTGTTCTTTCTCCTGCAAAATGTCCTCCATAAGTGGAGCCATGGCAGTCCCATAAGACTTCCCTTCCTTCTTCCTCTGATATGCATCTTCTGAGTATGCCATCCGAACATTTTTTGAACAAGTATGGTTCGTCCCAGATGAAGTATTTGGCATCATTTACCAATTTCTTCCTTTGATGCCTGTTAAATTCCAACGGCAAACTCCCAGTGGCCTTGAAGTTTGCTATGTCTGCAAACCAGGGTGCTTTGTGAATTACCATGAGTTGTTCATCAGGAAAGCACTCATTTATATGTGTGCTTTGTGCGCTTCCTTCTTCACATGGTATCCTTGATAAATGGTCTGCCACCTTGTTCTCTACACCCTTCTTGTCTTTGATTTCAATGTCAAATTCCTGCAACAAAAGAACCCATCTAATAAGTCTTGGTTTGGATTCTTGTTTAGCAAGTAAGTATTTTAAAGCTGAATGATCAGTGAAGACAATGACTTTAGATCCAATGAGATAGGATCTAAATTTTTCAAATGCAAAGACTATTGCCAAGAGTTCTTTTTCAGTGGTTGTGTAATTCCTTTGGTTATCATTCAAGACTTTACTGGCATAATAAATCACATGTACCAAATTGTCTTTCCTTTGTCCTAACACTGCCCCAATAGCAAGGTCTGATGCATCACACATCAGTTCAAAAGGTAAGTTCCAATCAGGTGGGGCAATGATAGGTGCAGAGGAAAGTTTCTGCTTCAAAAGTTCATAGGCTAGCATGCAATTTTTATCAAATACAAAGGGTGTATCAGAGACAAGCAAGTTACTCAAAGGTTTGGCTATTTTAGAAAAGTCTCTAATAAACCTTCTGTAAAAGCCAGCGTGTCCCAAAAAACTCCTAACTGCCTTGACATTACTTGGTGGAGGTAGTTTTTCAATGAGTTCCACCTTAGCTCTGTCCACCTCAATGCCTCTATTAGAGATTTTGTGGCCAAGGACTATTCCTTCTGTGACCATGAAATGACACTTTTCCCAGTTTAATACTAGGTTGGTCTCTTGGCATCTCTTAAGCACCAAGGCAAGGTGGTGTAGGCAGCTAGGAAAAGAATCTCCAAACACAGAAAAATCATCCATGAAAACCTCAATAAATTTTTCAATCATGTCCGAAAAGATGGACAGCATGCATCTTTGGAAAGTGGCAGGTGCATTGCACAATCCAAAGGGCATGCGTCTATAAGCAAAAACTCCATATGGACAAACAAATGATGTTTTCTCTTGATCTCTAGGATCAACTACTATCTGATTATAGCCTGAGTATCCATCCAGAAAGCAATAGTAAGCATGTCCTGCAAGCCTTTCAAGCATCTGATCCATGAATGGGAGTGGGAAATGATCTTTTCTGGTGGCTTCATTGAGCTTCCTGTAGTCTATGCACATCCTCCACCCAGTGACAGTTCTTGTGGGTATGAGTTCGTTCCTCTCATTTGGCACCACAGTTATGCCACCTTTCTTGGGAACTACATGGATGGGACTAACCCATGGGCTATCAGAAATGGGGTAGATTACCCTTGCCTGCCATAACTTCATGACCTCCTTTTGTACCACTTCTTTCATGACGGGATTCAATCTTCTCTGAGCTTGAATGGAGGGTCTAGCATCCTCTTCTAACAAGATTTTATGCATGCATATGGATGAACTTATCCCCTTCAAATCAGCTAGGGTCCATCCAATGGCATCTTGATGAGTTTGTAGCACCTTGATCAATTCTTCTTCCTGTTCTTGGCTCAGGGCAGAGCTAATGATAACAGGATGGCTCTCATCACTACCCAAGTATGCATACTTGAGATTAGGGGGCAATGCTTTGAGCTCAGGTTTTAGTGCTTCCTTCTCTTCTTTCACTCTCTCCGGCATGCTTGGCATGGTTGTTTCAGCAGCGTTGATGTCACTAACTTCAATATCCTTGGTGAACTCCTCCTCTACCACTACCTTTGTTGTTTCCTCAAAGGTTTCTTGTATTGCAATGTCCACTACATCCACCCTCATGCATTCCTTTAGTGATTCTGATGGATAGCTCATTGCCTTGAATACGTTAAACACCGATTTCTCGTCATGTAGTCTAAGAGTGAGTTCACCCTTTTGTACATCTATGATGGCTCCAGCAGTAGCCAGGAAGGGTCTTCCCAGAATTATTGAAGCTTTGGCTTCTTCCTCCATATCTAACACCACAAAATCAGCAGGAAATATAAAATCTCCCACTTTCACCAACAAATCCTCAACTATCCCATGAGGGAATTTAAAAGTTCGATCTGCCAATTGGAGGGCCATTCTTGTTGGTTTGGCTTCCTCAATCTTCATTCTTCTCATCATTGTTAGAGACATCAAATTGATACTGGCCCCTAAGTCACACAAGGCCTTCTCCACCATGACTTCTCCTATGATGCAGGGGATTTGGAAACTGCCTGGATCCTTCAATTTCTGAGGCAATTTGTGTTGAATGATGGCACTGCATTCTTCAGTCAACAACACAGTTTCCTCATTTCTCCAGCTTCTCTTCTTGGTCATTAATTCCTTTAAGAATTTTGCATAGAGTGGCATTTGCTCTATTGCCTCAGCAAACGGAATGTTGATTTGAAGCTTCTTGAAAATCTCCAAGAACCTGGAGAATTGGCCATCCTTTTCACTTTTCATCAAACGTTGAGGATATGGTGCTTTAGGTGTATAAGGCTTCAGGACCTCTTTTTCTTTTTCTTTTGTTGCAGACGGTGTAAAAGATTGTCCTTGTTCCTTGTCTCTCACATTTTCCTTTGCTTCATCCTCTGTGGTTTCCTTTGAGATCTCCTTTAGATTCTTTCCACTTCTGAGGGTTATGGCCTTACATTCTTCCCTTGCAATAGCCTTGGCAGCATGAGAAACGCTTGGCCCAGGGGTTTGCTTAGACAAATACACAATTTGATTTTCTAGCTTCTGGATGGCAGCTCCTTGGTTTTGCAGGTTAGAATTTACTTCTTCCTTAAAGGCTTTCAATTCGGTTATGTCTTGACTCATGGTTGCAAGCATTCCTTCTATCCTGTTTAATTGATCTTGAAATTGTTGGTTCGGATTAGGTTGGGTAGGTTGATTATTTTGGCCATGATATGATGGTTGGGAGTAAGTGTTTTGTGTGGCTTGGTATGATCTTTGGTTGGAGTTTTGGTAAGTGGACTTGTTATGTTGGTTTTGGTTGTAAGGTTTGTGGTTTTGTGGTTGGGTTTGTTGGTTCCCCACCCAAAGTTTGGGTGGTTTTTCCATCCTGGGTTGTAAGTGTTGGAATGTGGATCATATGATTGCCTTTGTTGGTTTCCCACATAGTTGGCCTCTTCCCAATCACCTCCTTCAGTGCTTACTTCCTCTTGATCTTGTGTGTGTATTGCAGCCACTTGCTTTGTTTCTAATTTCCTGGTGAGCTCTGCTAGTTGCTTGGCAAACACCTTGTTTTGGGCTAAAATTGTATCAACATGGTTCAGCTCCATGACTCCCTTAGTGTTGTGTCTCTCTGAAGCATAGTAGTACTCATTCTCAGCCACTGTCTCAATCACTTCAATGGCTTCTTCCACAGTCTTTTTCCTGTTCAATGAACCTCCTGATGAATGGTCTACAGCCTTCCTTGATTCATAAGAAAGTCCATCATAGAAAATATGCAATTGCACCCAGTCATGGAACATGTCTGGTGGGCATTTCCTTGTCAAATCCTTGAATCTCTCCCATGCCTCGTAGAGAGTTTCACCATCTTGTTGTCTAAAAGTCTGAACCTCAGATCGAAGCCTATTGACCTTTTGTGGGGGTAGAAACGTGCCAGAAACTTGCTTTCCACCTCATCCCAGGTTGTTAGGCTCCCCCTTGGGAATGATTCCAGCCACTTAGATGCCTTGTCCCTAAGTGAAAATGGGAACAAGAGCAGTTTATAGGTATCTTCCTGGACTCCATTGGACTTCACAGTGTCGCAAATTCTCAGGAATTTTGTGAGATGTTGGTTTGGATCTTCATTAGCACTCCCACCAAATGAACAATGATCCTCCACAAGTGATATTAGCTGTGGTTTGAGTTCAAAATTGTTGGCCTGAATGGGTGGTTTCTGAATGCTGCTACCACAATTCCCAGAGGTTGGGTTTATGTATGAACCAAGAACCCTCCTCTCGGGAATGGCATTGTTTCCATCAGCTCTCTCATGGTTGTGAACTTCTCTATCCATGTTGAGATCTAGAGCTTCCACAAAATTGTCCTCAGATTCTCCTTCAGATTCTTCTTCTCCCAGTACTCTCTTCCCTCTTGCTTCCCTTCTAAGTTTATGAAGGGTCCTCTCTGGTTCGGTATAATGAGGAGTTGATGTCTCTCCTCTCCTACCTGTCATACAAAAACACAGCACAGGCAACAAACAAGTGAAATACTCTTGGTTAATGGAAGAGTATGGTTAGAGCAGTTGAGGAATTAATTCAAATAGTTAGTGAGTCAGTGAGTTAGTTGCTTGAATTTAAAGGCATAAAGAAAGAAAGCATGTAACAGAGTGCAGAAATTAAAATTCAACAAGTAACTTGAACTGAATTAACAAAGCAAGAAAAATGCTCAATCTAGTTAACTTCCAATTTGAGAATTGTCAATCGAAAACCAATCCCCGGCAACGGCGCCATAAACTTGATGTGCATAAACTTGATATGCTACGATTTAGGAAATTGCACGATCGGCAAAATTCCTTCCGGCAAGTGCACCGGTTATCGTCAAGTAAAAACTCACAATAGAGTGAGGTCGAATCCCACAAGGATTGGTTGAGTGAGCAATTCGGATTAGAAGTATGTTCTAGTTAAGCGAATCAAGATTTAGATGAGAATTGCGGAATGTAAAATTGCATGAATTAAAGAGCGAGAAGCTGAATTGCTGAAATTAAAAGGGATGGGGTGATTGCATGAATTTAATTGCAGAATGTAAAGAGAAAGTGGTAAATCAAAAATGGGGAGTTCATTGGTGTTAGGAGATATTGAGATCTCCGAATCAAAACAACTTTTATCCCTTCCTCAACCAATGCATTCATTGAATTTGCTTGGCAATCTTATATGATTGGATCCCAATCCCTTGGCTCACCAATTCTCTCTAAAAACAAACAAATTCCCAATCCCTTGGTTTAAATGTTCATAAGAAGAGATGATGCTCGATCACTGATTATACCACACAGTTTCATGAACCACAATTTGGTAGGATTACATGTCACAATATCCATCCAAACCCCAATCCAATTCACTGTGAGAAAGCTTCTCTAGCATGAATCCTCCATTCCTTTCCCAAGGTTCCGAAGGATTCCAATTATGGGTAGTTTCTTTCCCAAGACAACTACCCAATGGAATTAGATCGAGAAGCTTTCTAACAAAATTCAAGAGAAAAGATTGAAGAAGAAGATAAAACTATTATTGATTCATTGAATTACAATAGAGCTCCCTAACCCAATGAAAGGGGTTTAGTGAGTCATAGCTCTGAATTCAATTACAAAACTAAAAGAAAATGATCCAAAGTTCTCCGTGTGTCAATCCTTTTTCGAGTGTGAGTGCCAACCAACTTAAATTCTATCCTATTTATACACTTTCTAAATTGAGCTTCTGTTGTGTTTCTTGGGCTTTGAGGCCTTTCCCTGATTTCCTTTTGCTTTGGGTTTATGATCCATAATCCTGATGAGGCTGCTGATCCAATTCTGTAACATTCATTGAACCAACTTAGTGATAATCAAGTAATGACACAAGACTCAACAAATTGAAGCTCCAGACTCATCAATCCTTCAGGCCCAATCCCATAAACCATGATATTCAATTGGGTTTCATACCATAATACGTTTAAGTTAATGTTTGTGCTCAAATGCTAACTTAAACTTCAATATATTTGGCCCAGAAACCCCTTTCAAAAAGTGGCGTTTAAGTTGAAGTTTAAGTTTCAGTTTAAGGTTAAACTGAAACTTAAACGTGGAAATGGAAGAAAGCAACCCAGGAGTGTGAAATGTCGAACACGTTTAAGCTTCAGTTTAAGGTTAAACTGAAGCTTAAACGTGGAAATGAAGAAAGCAACCCTGGAGGAGCAATTGGGTCGAACACGTTTAAGCTTCAGTTTAAGGTTAAACTGAAGCTTAAACGTGGAAATGAGAAAGCAACCCTGGAGGAGAGAAATAGTCGAACACGTTTAAGCTTCAGTTTAAGGTTAAACTGAAGCTTAAACGTGGAAATGAGAAAGCAACCCTGGAGGAGAGAAATAGTCGAACACGTTTAAGCTTCAGTTTAAGGTTAAACTGAAGCTTAAACGTGGAAATGAGAAAGCAACCCTGGAGGAGAGAAATAGTCGAACACGTTTAAGCTCCAGTTTAAGGTTAAACTGGAGCTTAAACGTGGAATGCTCTTGGTGCCTTTCTTACTTCTGGCGTTTAACCTCCAGTTTAAGGTTAAACTGGAGGTTAAACGTGGAAATGCTTCCTGGTGAGAAATTGTGTCGAACACGTTTAAGCTCCAGTTTAAGGTTAAACTGGAGCTTAAACGTGGAAATGTTCCCTTGGTGAAATTCTCATTCTGGCGTTTAACTTCCAGTTTAAGGTTAAACTGGAGGTTAAACGCCAGTTCCAGCATTTCTTAGCCTTCATGATTCTGGCGTTTAAGCTCCAGTTTAGGCTTAAACTGGAACTTAAACTCCACATGTGATATTCAAGCTTCCTTTATTGATTTTGTTGCTTCCTTGCCTAGCCTCTTCTTCCTGAAATCATCCAAACAATTGCATCAAAGTCTTGCAAAATTTCATGAGAAATCTTCCATTCATAGCATTCAAGTAATATAACTAAAAACTCATGGAATTTGCATCAAAATCATACTGTTTGGATGGTTCATTGCTTTGTTATTCATTTAACCATTCTTGGTTACTTTAAGCTCAAGAAAATGCATAAAACAACTAAAACTAACAAAAAAATGCTAGTGAAACTAGCCTAAGATGCCTTGGCATCAACGCTCACGCGTCATAATGCATTTTTCTCCATCCACGCATACGCGTGGACGACGCTTACGCGTCGCATGACTATTTCAGTTTTTACGCATACGCATGATGTATGCGCGCACGTCGCGTCCTTTTTTCATTTCCTTCTCCTTTCTTCTCTCTTTTCTTCTTCCTTCTTCCTCCTTTCTTACTTTCTTCTTCTTTATTTCTTTAACTTATCATCCTTATTCTCTTTCATTCTTTTTTACTTCTTGCATTTACATACTTTCATTCATTGCATTTTAACTTTGTGCATGTTTTTATTTTCTTTTCTAAATTTACTATTTTTCCGTTGGTGTTAAATGTTCATATTCAACTGTTACATCTTTTCTTGCATTATTTGGTGCTTAGTGACTTGTTTTACACTATTGGGTAATATTGTTTATATGTCAATGCCAATCTTTTATGATACTTGTATTCCTTTCGCATTGACATGAATTTATATTATCTTTCATTATCCACACTCTCTACCCAATCGTTGCAATTTTTGCAGTATTGATATGCCATGTGCTTCTACTATTTTTCACTTGCATGTTGTAGCTACCATGTAATTGAGACCCTCATTATTTGGCATTAACCCACCCATATTTTATTTGTTTTCTATCTTTGTTCCTGGGTTACCTTTCTTACCTTTTCTCTTCTTTCAGGATGGCCATCAAGAAGGAAAACGGAAAACTTTTACATGGGGTGACAAACAAGTTCCTACGCACATTCTTTGGAGAAAAGCATTAGTATAGCAACCCGTCCACTTGCACATCTTTGCATGCACCGAGGACGGTGCAATATTTAAGTGTCGGGAGGTCGATGCCGACTTTCGTGGGTTAGTTAGTTTCTTTTCAACACCAATTTTATTCTTCTTTGCGGTTAGTGTTGCATTTGCATGTTTGATTGCATGTTTGTTAGATTTTGTGCATATTTTACCACTACTTGGTTGAAGTGATGAATCCTTTTTCAAGAAACTTTTTTTTAGCATTTCACTAATTTGAATTAAAAATTTTGTTGAACTTGCTTGAAGATATTTAATTTGGAACATGGTTTTAGAACTCGAACACACAAAACCAATGAGATTTTGAGCCTATTTGATTGGTTGTATTTTATCAACCAATATTTTGTTTTGGTGTGTTGTTCTCTCTAAAATTGTGATCTTTGTCTTGCTTGATTCTATATTTCCATTGTTTGATGTATGCATGCACTTATATGATTGGGGCCTTTGTTTTACTGAGCCTACATACCCATATGGCCTTACCCTTTCATTATCCTTTGCAAACCAATGTTGAGCCTATTTTACCCCTTTGTTCTTTACTTTAGCTCATCACTAACTCTAAGCGGAAAATAATAATGTCCTTAATTTGAATCCTTGGTTAGCTTAGACTAGTGAGAGTGCTCATGAATTAAGTGTGGGAAAGTGGGTTTGGAAACGTTTAGTTTGGGAATTGAGTATGTTAGACTTTTTTTGTGAAAATGTGAAAAAATGTTGAGCATATATTCTTGCACTCAATACCTTAATCATGTGCATTGAGAAAGACAAAAGAAAATAAAAAAATAGAAAAAAAAAAGAGAAAAAGAAAAGAAAAAAAAAGCAATTAATAAAAAGGGGACAAAATGCCCCAAAGTAAATGTTGGTAGCAATGCATATGAGTGTACTCAATTTAGGATGCATGAATATGTGGTAAACATAGTTAATGGGTAGTTAGACTTTGTATATTGATTACATGGATTGTCTTAGATTAGGTGGTAAGTTTAGGTTAATCAAGGATTCAGATTTTAGTCCACTTAACCAAATACACTCCTACCTTGACCCTAACCCCATTACAACCATTGAAAAGACCTCTTGATATGTGTATTTGTGTATTAAATTTTTGTTAATTGGTAGAAGAAGAGCAAGCTTTAGAAAGCAAGATTAGTAGAGAACTGAGAGAATCGACCCTTAAATACTTTAGTGATTAGAGTGTATACACTTCCAGTGAGGGTTTGATGCTCGATTCTTTGTTCCCGGCTTTCACGAGCTTTCTTCTTGCAAGTCTACTTGTACTTTATTTTTGAGATTTGATTTAGTGGAATCTATTTTATATTTGTTCTTGGAAGAATTATTTACTTTTAACCAAGTAGGCAATAGCATTTTACATTTAGTTGCATTCATATAGATAGGTCGCATTTCATAAATCCTACCATTCCTCTTCACTCTTTTGGTTCTCTTGAGCTTAGCATGAGGACATGATAATGTTTAAGTGTGGGAAGATTGATAAACTCCATTTTTAGGGTTTATCTTGTGCTTAATTGAATGAATTTTTATTCATTATTCTCACACTTATTCATAGAATTCGCATGTTTTACATTTTCCTTCCTAATTTTGTGCTATGATTGAAAACATGCTTCTTTGGCCTTAAATTTGCTAATTTTAATCCTCTCTTATTACCATTCAATGCCGTCATATGTTTGTTAAGTGTTCTCAGGGTTTATAGGGCAGGAATGGCTTAGAGGATGGAAAGGAAGCATGTAAAAGTGGAAGGAATACAAGAAATTGAAGGAATTGCTGAGTTGTCAATCCTGACCTCTTCGTACTAAATCAATCATAACTTGAGCTACAGAGGTCTGAATGAGACAGTTTTTAGTTGCGTTAGAAAGCTAACATATAGGGCTTCAAAATGATATGTAATTTGCCATAGTTGCCATGCAGTTAGGTGACGCGCACGCGTGGATCACGTGTACGTGTGACCTTGACAAAGTTCAGCGATGCGTATGCGTGGGTGACGCATACGCGTGACAGAGCCACGTGCTGCACGTTTCAGAGAATGCTGGGGGTGATTTCTGGGCTATTTTTGGCCCAGTTTCAAGCCCAAAAACACTGATTAGAGACTGCAGATTAGATTTTAGATGTAGTTTTCTAAAGAGAGAGTCTCTCTCCTCTCTCTAGGTTTTATGGTTCTTAGTTCTATTCCTTCTCAATTTCAGAATTTTATCTTATTTCTGCTTAGTTCTCTTCTACTTTTAATTATTCCAGCATTCTAGTTTATTTATTTCCCTTGTGATTACTTTATGTTGTCAATTTAGGTTATGAATTCTCATGTTAGATTTGATTTCCCTTTTAATGCATTTGAGGTATTTCATGTTTATTGCTTCTTCTGTTATTTGTTATCATTGATTTTGCAATTGTTGTTCTAGAATTATTATTCCTTGTTATTTTCTATGCTTTTATTTGCCCTTCCAAGTGTTTGATAAAATGCTTGGTTGGATTTTAATTAGATTTTCATATTCTTAGCTTGGATTGATTATTGAGACTCTTGAATTATGAAAGGTCTTTTATTGATTGGTGATTGAGACTTGCTAGTTGGCTTAAGTTCATTAAATCTAGTCTTTGATTAGGACTTGTGAACTTAAGTTAACTTACTCACTTGACTTCCTCATTGTTAAAGGTTGACTAAGTGAAAGCAAAAGCAATTACCATAATTGACATTGATAATGAGGATAGGAATTCCGATTCTCAATCCTTGCTAGGACTTTTCTTAATTATTAGTTTATTTTCTTGTCATTTACATCCTTTGTTCGACATTTCAAAACCCAAAAAGATACAATCTCATAACCAATTATAAGTACACTTCCCTGCAATTCCTTGAGAGACAACCCATGTTTAAATACTT